>NW_007089397.1:180323-246123 GCF_000164805.1 Carlito syrichta
TGTAGAGATGAGGTCGCGCCAAGTTGCCCGGGCGGGTCTCCAACCGCGGGCTCAGGCAATCCACTCACCTCAGCCTCCCAAAGGCGCGGGATTACAGGCTGAGCCACCGAGCCCGGCTGGTCTTTCAAATAATATCTTTCTTAATCCGATCTCTCAAAAATGGAAATGACAATACTCACCTCAGAAAACTTTTTTTGCAGATTAAATTAGATTATATGTGCAGTCTCTCTTCAGGAAACAGTAAGGGAAGGGTGCAGGAAGCGACGAGAGGGGCGGCTCCCAAAATGGCGCCGAGCATGGTGAGGACACACCAGGCAACAAAGGCCCTAGGTCCCGGCTTCCGTGTGCACAATTCCCGCGGGAGAGAAGTTCAAACCTGCAAGCCTCCTATCCTTAGCCAGCTTTGTTATGCGTCCAATAGGATTATAACACGGCGACGGCCCCACCCTACTCCCATGCAGCTCCTCCAATAGAAACATAGCACGGCCCCTTCCGGCCCCCTGTCCGGCTAATAAATACAGCCCACTCCCTGCAACTCTCTTTTTTTTCCTCTGTTACACAGCCCCTTTAATAAATCTCTTGGTCCTGGTTGGGTGTGGAGTCATTACTGGTGCCGAAATTCTTTCAGTAAGTGCCCTTTTTCAAAAATTACGTAGACTGTTCTAATTGTGATGACAGGAAGAAAAGATGGAATGGGAGGAGAATATAATCAATCTTCCAGCATTCGTAACAAAGATGGGTTCCTTTGGGACAGAGAGCTTGCAACACATAGAACCTATATAAGCACATAGACCAGGAAAGAAAAACTGAGTGGAATGGCAGGCTTAGCACAGTCTACTTTGAGAGGACTCAAATTCAACTATGTTCTCACTATATGGCTAACCAGGGAGGTAGTTAAAAAAAAGAAAAGTAAAGTAAAAAATTTCGTCTTAAACTCCAGAAATTTCCCAATCATCCCAACATGGTGATTTGGCATCACATTTGGTATTCATTCCTTAAAATGGGTATAATATTGCTGAGGATCCAGAACATTCTGTTTTGTTCCCTAGCTCTTACAATGCTAGCAAGTCATTAATCAATTCTGAATTCTGTATCCTAGTCATCTTTTAAATGGTTCTAACCAATTAAAGAGTTATTTAAGACTAATAAATATGGAATATGGAAAATAGAAATGAAATGAAAAATATTCTTCAGCACTTTGCCTAACTTTCCAATATGTCTTCACTTCTACCATATGGCATAAAGACCCAAACAAGTAAAAATTCATTTTCAAGGAAATTTAATAGGGACTTATTGAATATCTTACTGTATTAGGTATTGTGTCAAACACTATTTTGACTGTACCTAATACAACCACGAAATCATGTTATAATCATGATTATGACATAGTATCTAATAAAATCACTAAATTATGTTATTTTGTTTGAGTCATTATCTTACATAATCTAGTTCTTTACACAAAGTCCTACCATTTAATATACAAATACTTTAAATTGTTTCTCCAAGAGAAGTTTAAAAAAAAAACCTATACGGAGTTATTAACTTCTTTCACCTAGTTCACTTTGGGAACATGTAAAATATTGAGCCAGAACTTGGTAATGTAATCAATACCCCCACTTGAGAGTTTTCTCCCAAAAGACAGAAGATATTTCATAGGAAGAGCAATCCTTATTAGTACTAATTTAAACTTTAAGCTTGTAGTAAGTAGTTGAGCCTATAAGATTTTTGTGAAAATAAAACATGTCAGTGGTTCTCATCTTGAAAACTAAAATCAGAAGAAATTTTTTTTGGCATAGTACCTACTGTTTGACCTTTCATTCTTTCTTCCATTTCTATAGTTATAGCTCACAGGGAAAACATGGTAAACAAATCATTAAACTATCTGGTTCACCAAAAATTACATTCATTTAATCATTCAAAACACATTAATTAAGCACTTATTATGTCCAGGAACTAGACTGATACAAAGCTGAATAAGATAAGATTTTAAAGACAGACATAGAAACAACTGCTCTACAGCAGACAAAGTGTGACCATTGTAGAACAAAGTGGAATGGCCGTGAGGGTTAGAAAAGGCATCATGGAAGCAGTGACAATTGAGCCAAATATTAAAGAAACCAATAGAATGTTTTTCAGATACCTGAGTGATAAGGGAAGGTATTCCAGGCAGCAAGAAACGTGTCAAAGACTTGGATTGAGGTAACCAAATGAATTTTGGAAAGAGTAAGCCACCTGTCCCAGTGGACAGGAGGAGCTAGGGGAATTAGGAACTGGAGGGGTGGATTAAAACCAAATCAGGAATGCATTTCATTAATTCATAACAAGTATTTGCTGAGCACTTACTATGTGCTAGAAATCATCCTACATAATGCAGGCACAGCAGCCAACATGATAAACAGGAATCCTGCCTTAGTCTAAGGCTTTGGACCTTAGTGCCCAGGCAGTAGACTTAAGCAGGGGAATTGGAACAAGCAGATTTAGAAAGATAACTCTTTTGACAGTATAAAGAATAGACTGAAATGGGAGAAAGTAGACACAGTAAGATGAGCTGGAAGACTCCTGCAATAGACTAGATATGCCCTGTTCCTGCTCTCCTCCATAAAATATTATGGTCTTCTCATACATGAGTCTTCATCAAGAATTTGTAGAAAATGTTCATTCCAAAATATCATTGTTATTTGACTGAGTTCTCACAAATTATGTGTTTGTTCTCAAACCTTAACAAATTCCTACACCAAGAATATATTTTTATTGAAGTCACATCATGTTGCACCACTAGCAACTCTCATCCTGACTCATTTCCTGAATTTTCAGTTGCTTTAAGAGAACTTCATTTTGTCTAAGAGTTGAGACAAGACCAGACTAAGCCACCTACCTATAAAGGACCTACTGAATTCTCAACTTCAAGAAGACTTCCAAAGAAATAGATGAACCAAGACTCCTGGAATCTCAAAAATAATAATAATAATAATAATAATCACTAAACTAAACAGGTTTTCCTCTTCCAGCTCATCCTTCCTTAGATCATTAGGACCTCCAGGATAGATGATATCCAAACTCTACTACTGATTCTGTGTCTATCTGAGTCCCAAAAATTGTCCAAAGCCCTGGAATTCATGTGAGAGAGCTTGAGAAAAATCATTCTTCTTATACGGCACTTCACATATTTATATCTATTATTTCTTTTTTTTAATTTGTAAATTATTTTATTTTAGATTCAAGGGGTACATGTGCAGATTTGTTACATAGGTATATTGTATGAAGATAAGGTTTGGGCTTCTACTGAGCCCGTCACCCAAGTGGTGAGCATGGTACCCAATGAGTGGTTTTTCAACCATTACCCTCATTCTCCCCTCTCCCCTTAGGAGTCCCCAGTGTCTGTCATTCCCATCCTTATGCCTGTATGTACTCAGTGTTTTGCTCCCACTTATAAGTGAGGCCTTGCTATATCAATTGTCTCATTTGTTCCCTGTAACAACACAAGGAATAAGGCAAATCATACATAATCAGATCCATTTTAAAGATGGAGAAACTAAAACCAAGAGAAATTAAGAATTTGACCCAAAAGTATATTCTAGTAAGTAACAGAGTCAGAACTAGAATCTAGAGATTTTGACTTCTGAACCATGTTCTTTGCTCTACCTTTATGCTGTCTCTTTGGCCATCAATCATTGTCTGTCTCCCATTGTACCTACACAGCTGCATAACAATTTCTTACTATTTTAAAGGTTAATAAATAGCCTCATCTATGTTAGCCTAGCATTGCTGAAACAATTGCTCTTGTTTTCTAACACTCAGACAAAACCACCCATGTTAACTGCAAATAAAATATCTTTTCTGCAATGATTTCTCCATCCTCCTTTTGAGCCTCCTCAAAGTTCCAGAGAAGTTGAACCCTAGTCAACCCACATTGACCCTAGTAGGATTCAGGCTATTTTTAAATCAAGACTGACACATTCAGGCAGCCAAGAGAGCCAGTGAGACGCCAAACTCAGTATTCACCCTGAAAATGAACAAAAATGGGAAGCAAGTTGGCTGGTTCAGTGTCCCTTCAGATTTATAATAAATTGTCTGAGAGGACTTGGTGAATTAGCAGTGGTTCCATGCCAAGAATGCTTTGCCTCAGCCAATCCTGGAACTTACTCTGCTAAACCTAGGCCACCTGAGGTTTTTCAAAAATATTACTTTCACATGAAGTCCACATAGCTCAGTCACAGCTGCCAAGAACAAGGCCTAGAGAGCACATTGGCAAGCTTGGTGCCGGTCCTGCTGTGAGTCACATGAGCTGAGAGGCAGCATGTAAAAGAGGAAAACTCTCCTAAGTAGGAGTCAGAAATCCTAGACTCCTCGCCACTTATGTGGCATGTGAGGTTGAGAAAGTCACTAGGAAGATCTGCGACCCCAGCCGTGAAATGTGCAGCCTTTGTGTCAGCCCCTTCGGGGATTGCCTCAGCCTCAGCCTCAAAGAACCCTCTCACCCAAAGTCATATGTTTCCAGGGGTATCCAATGACTGACCAAGGCGAAAAACATTGTCAATTCCGGCCCATTGTGAGGCATCTCTGCCAGGGCTTTCAGCTCCAGAGCTCCCCGCCGAGTCATGATGCAGAGGCTGCAGTATTGGGCCTACATCACAGCTGGACTCCTCCCCCTGCCAACCCTGTTTCTTCCACCTCTCTTCCAAGATTTGGCCCTGCCGGGCTCAGTGGCTCAGCCTGTAATGTCAGCGCTTTGGGAGGCCGAGGTGAGCGGATTGCCTGAGCCCTCGGGTTCGTGACCCGCCTGGGCAACTTGGCGAGACCTCATCTCTACAATAAACCAAGATTTGGCCCTGAGGGAACTCCCTTATGTACACCTTGAACAACAGATGCTGTCTCGAGTGTGCATCCCGGAGAACCAAACACAAAACACCAGTAAATAAGTGCCATGGATACTATTAGTGAATTCCAACAAAATGACACCTCCAATAAAAATCCTCTGAAAATAAAGTTCCTTTGTTTAGGTTTAAAAACCTTCACAAACCATACAAAGTTACACTAATATTGTAGGGTTAGACAAGATCTCTGCTAAGCTCCTGGAGCACAAAAACACAAATAATAATAAAATAATAAAGGAAAATACTTCTTTCATTTCTTCACAGTTGACTAGAAGCAAAACCCGATGTAATCATGGAATCAGAGAAGTGTTTCTTCTCCCTTAGCAGCTTTACTTTCACTGCAGTCCCATCAGATGTGAACCCATACTGCTTTCAGTGTCTAATGCCTTTCTGCTCTCTAAACCCCTCTTTCACATCAATAAGAAAGGAAAATGATGTAAAAGTCTATACTGTCGGGCTCGGTGGCTCAGCCTGTAATCCCATGCCTTTGGGAGGCTGAGGTGAGTGGATTGCCTGAGCCCGCGGGTTCGAGACCCGCCTGGGCAGCGAGACCTCATCTCTACAGTAAATCAAAAAATCAGCCGGGCGTGGTAGCACACGTCTGTAATTCCGGCTACTTGGAAGGCTGAGGCGGAAGGATCGCCGGAGCCCAGCGGGTCGAGGCTGCGGTGGCCGGGAGCGGCCACTGCACTCCAGTCTGGGCGACAGAGTGAGACTCCAACTCAAAAAAAAAGGTCTATACTATCTCATGCATGTCACAGTTTGTTAGGTGACTGGTTGCTACAGTGGTCTCTGTCCTAGGTACACTTATGCCCCTTCAGGACCGAAAGGCTTATTCCCCAGTGGCTAGATAAGTTGCTGGCAGATAGCCCTCAGCTCTCAGCTTTCTCCAGGAATTGCCCTCAGTTGAAGATGGTTGCATCACCTACAAACAAGGTCCCATAAAATAACTGGCCAGTGAACAAGATTAATGACCCCTTCATCTCAATTTAGGACAACTTTGAAGAGCCATCCCAGCTTCTGAGCGGCCATGACTAAATCATATCCTAACTTTTCCCTCTGCCCAACCCTTCTTCCCGTCCTTCCATGAAAAATATTGACCCAAAAAGTACCCCCTAATAAGTTTTCCTCATGCTTCTCTCTGTCCCAGAGTCTGTATCAGATGCTTCCAGCAGCCTTCTGAAAAAGCATGCACTAAGATGGCATATTGATATTTGAATATTCTCTGGCTGGCTGGCAATGGGGACCTCATCCCTGGTGGTGGAGTCCAGATAACTCCAGGTTCTCCATACACCTTCCCTCATCTACTTCATATATGCCAGAGAAATCCAAAAGAATGCATATAGAACTAAATTCTTAGAAAGTTGGATCAAAGTGGATGGTGCAATTGTTACTTTCACCAGTGTTGCACTAGGATGATACACCAGTAGAAAGAAATGTATCAGGACTTTGAGAATTCGAAGGAGACAGAAATTCTAAGGAAAATTGAATTAGGTGGCAATTTCTGGGGACATTTCTCCAAGAAGATTCACAAATGAACAATAAGTACATGTTATTCATCATTAGTCATTAGGGAAAGTCAAGTCAAAATCATGATGTAATACCACTTCACACGTACTAGGATGATTATGGTCAAAAAATAGACTAGAACAAGTATTGGCCATGATGTAGAAAAAGTCCTGGGATTACAGGCATGAGCCACCATGCCCAGCAACATTAATTATTGATTTCAAAATAACTATACTTTATTATGCTGTGAATGTTTCTACTCCCAGGAACTAGGCATTTATGCTAAAATTGTACTAAATATTCTCAATACCTTTTCAGGATTTATTGAGACAATAATATAGCTTTTACCTTTTGACGTATTGTACTGTAATATTAGATTACTTGATAGTTAATTATCTTTATGCTCCCAAAGTAAATTCTGCTTTACGATGTGCATTATTTTTTTTTTGTAGGGGTCTTACTATGTTACCCAGGCTGGATTTGAACTCCTGTCCTCAAGCAATGCTGGAACTACATGCAGGTTACCATGCCTGGCTTGATGTATTTTTTTAACATACTGTGTGATAGGATTTTGTAGAAGATTTCAAAATCAATATGCATAAATGAAATCGACCTACAAATTTTATTAGAACTATCTTTACTGGATTTGTATTTTTCTATGCTCAGGAAAATGTTATAGAACATGAAAAGTATCTGTTTCATAATAGTTCCAAGTACTCATCCATAAAATCTTGAGTCTGGAACTCATTTTTAAGGTAGTTCTTTAAAACATTAAATTTCTCCATGGTTTCTCGCCTATTTAGTTTTTTCCATATCAATTTTAGCCAGATAAAATGCAAAACGTCTTTTAAAATACATAAAAGCTGGCAAAATAAACAGAGGAATCCTAAGAGACCAAAATTGGAAAGACAGAATTTAAAATTCAAAAATGAAAGTGGGAATCCAGCTGAATTGATCTCTGGTGGCTTGGAAATTAAGTTTTAATGGAATTCACACACCAAGGAAAGAAGACAAAGCCTGACTTCTTTACAAAGTGGAGAATCCACATAAAGGCATAAGTGAGTGAAGTAGGGGAAAACATTATAGAAAGATACAATGACACTGAGAGAAGAAAGAAAACATTCTCACCTGAGAACTCATAATAACAGGATGGGTTCAGGAATAGAATTTCTATTGCTTCTGTCATTGGAAAAACTCTAAACTGAAAGTAAGTTTAAAGTATTCCTAGGTCAGTAGTGTCCCCAGTCCCACTGCAGGCTCCTGGCAAAAGCAAACACATATTAACTCTGAAGAAACACATTTTAACCCACTTCTCAAATAAAATTCCAAGGTTAGGAGCTCAACAATAAATACCACAAAAGGGAAGGAATACCACAAAAGGGAAAAAGCAGCCATGACCAAAAATCAGCAAAATCAAGAAGATATAGGATTATTCATGCAACATAGAATAATTCTGTATTCTAAATGATCAGATACAGAAAATACATATGTATAATGAGAAATAAAATATTATACTAAAAGTATCAATGAAGGAAGAAGACTGACCACACAGACCTGAAGACAGACCCATATAGAACAAAAATGAAAATACAATTAAAATTAGAAACTTAATGTCAGGTTAAACATATGGATAAACAAAACTAAAGAAAGAATTAAAGTGATGGAAGATATTTTTCAAGAAATTATTCAGAAATTTCTCATACAGTGATTTGATTTTCCATATTGAAAGATAATTAAGAAACATAAAGAATAGAGAAATAAATTGAGTGAGAAAATACACAGAGAACATCATAAAGAAACCACGTGATAGAACATTAAAGAGAATTTAAGAGGTAGGGAGTATAAAATGAAATAATTACAGTTTTGAGAGAAATTCGATAGAAAGGGGAAAACAGTATTTTATTATATAAAAGATGATAATTTCCCAGAATTTATTTTTTTAAGTAAGGAAACTATAAGTCCTCAGAATCAGGGGGTAACAAATTCTAGGAAGGCAAATAAAAAGAAAGCCAACCTCAGACACATTGTTGTAAAATTATAAAGCAGAAAGACAAAGAGAAAATCTTACAAGTCACCAAAGAAGGGGGGAAATAACCCATATTACCTACAACAGAATGCCATACTGATGACTAATCTCTCAAGAGCAGCGCTGGACACTAACAAAATAGTGGAATATCTTCAAAATGCTAAGAGAGCAACTTTCAGTTGAAATTATATTCCCCTTTAACAACATCTTTCAAAAATAAAGCTGAAATAAAGGCATTTACAAAGAAACAGGAACTCAAAAAGTTTGTCACCAACAGATACCACTAGAGGAATGTCTCAAATATGCACTTCATGAAAAAGAAAAATAACCTGTTAGGGAGAGGCTGGAATGCAAAATATGATAACAATGGAAGAAAGTGGTAATCATGAGATAAATCTGGAAAAGCATGGTAAAAATCTAATATCTAATAAATAATATTTAATTTGGGGGTCAAAATATTAAGATAGAACCAAAATCTGAAGAATACTAAACTCTTATTTGTGAGGTGGTTGATCAAAATTTAAGCATTCTAAGTCTTTATAATGAACAGGAAGGGTAATTACAAAAAGATTACAATAATGCGTACAATATCTTTATTAGTAGAGGAGGAAAGAAGAATAAAGAAAAACAACTTAATCTAAAAGTAGACTAGAATAGAGAAAAAAAAGAAATGGGGGGGACACATCACATCAATAAGGATACCCTCACTCTACCTGTGTGATGTCCACATATGTACCTAACCCTCATTTGTAACCCACACTTTTTAAATAAAATAATTAAAAATAAAAATAAATAAAGCCGGTCAAATAAAAAGCCCAAAATAAGGTGGCAGAAACGAATACAATTAGTAATATAAATAGTAATTACAATAAGTGTAACCGGAATTACTGATTCTGCTAAAACGCTAAGTCAACCATTTACTGTTTACAAGAGAAATACCTCCAATTAAGGACAGAATGACATTAAAACTATTTTAACAATAATATAAAATATAATTATTAAAATTATTATGACTAACTTATGGGGTTAAAAATTAATAGAGAAATTAAATTCACAGCAAATCTGAATATAACTTGGAAGGGAGTTGAAAAAAAAGCTGAATGACCTTGTAATTATTAAAAATATTCCATCAATAGCTAAAAGTCTTTCTTATTAAAAGACTGTATTTTAGTACACTTTGCTGTAAAAATTCTACCTCAGGAAGATCAAATAATTGATGAAGGATCATTCCTTTTTATAAAAGTATCCCAGCCAATAAGCAAGAAAGAATTTATAGAATTAAGATATTATCATTTGAAACCACTAATGAAATAATGAATCTAGGCAATAATAAGCAAAGACTGTAAAGTAGCACTTTACAGGAAGAGTAAGCTTCATTGAGAAAATTGCATTTGAGCAAAGACTTGAAAACAGCGGGGGAGTTCAACATGTGGACATCTGGGGAAAGAGTATCCCAGGCAGAGGGAACAACCAGTGCCAGGCAGATCTGTGAGAATTTGTCTGAGGGTAAAGATGCACAAGAAAAAGCCTAATGAAGCAGGAACATAAGAGGAAAAGTCTATGAGGTGGAGTCAGATTGCAACAGGGAGTCGAATTAGGAGTAACTGGTAGTATAGTAAGACAGAATTGGCATCAATCAAATGGAGGAAGACAGTTGAAGTAGGTGTGATGGAAATCAGATATTCAATTTTTAATGTTTTAAATTTAAGATGTTTATAGGACATGCATGTGAAGTTGTCATGTAAGCAGTCAGATGTATAAACCCAAAGGGCTGAGCCAGAATCAAATATGTGAAAACTATCAGCGATATATGGTACTTATAACCAAGGGGACTGCATTATTATCACTACAGGAAAGAAACTGATAGAAGAATGAAGGAACTGAAACTGAGTTTTGAAGAGATTCAAGAGAAGACAATGCTTTTTTGCCTTCTTATATACTACATAATTTATTATGTATTGTGTTTTGTTTTGTTTTGTTTTGTATGAACTCTAAGAATATAAAATTTTGTAAGTGGAGGAATGTTTGTCTTTTCTGTTCAGTCCCCTGCTACATCACAAGTACACAGAAAAATGTCCAGTTCAGTAGGCATTCAATAGATATTTGTTGATAAGAATCTATGAATTAAGCCTTTTATTTTAGAAATTATTCCACATGCTTAGATCACAAAGCTAGTCCTCTTCTTTTCTTCTGAGTGGATTACATTTTTTCCTTTCACATCTACTCCACAATCCATATTGAACTGATTTTGTATATGATATAAAGTAAGAATTTAATTTCATTTTTCACACATTTCTTTATTTGTACAGGACAAAGACCAAAACTGTTAGCATAACATTCAAAGGACTTTATGATCAAAATCCTCTTGATCTATTTTTTGCTATTTCTGACTGCCACTCTGTGAAGCCTTAGTTCAACTACACCAAACCACTGGCAATTCTTGTGAAGGTAAAATTATTAAAAGGCAAAATTCATATTTGTGAATAACTGTGTACATAGAAAATCCCCTCAAAATCATTCAAAAACAGCATTTAGAACAACTGTTAGATATTTGCATTCATTAAAATGTTTGTAAAGATACTGAACTATGTGAGATGTATTTATAGCATTAATTGGTGAAAAAAGGCCGGGCTCGGTGACTCAGCCTGTAATCCCAGCACTTTGGAAGGCCAAGGCAAGTGGATTGCCTGAGCCCACGGGTTCAAGACCAGCCTGGGCAACCTTGTCTCTACAATAAATTTTTTAAAAATTAACCGGGCACAGTAGCGCGTGCCTGTAGTTCTGGCTTCTTGCAAGGCTGAAGCAGAAGGATCGCTGGAGCCCATCAGGTCGACGCTGGGTTGACTGTGAGCGTGCCACTGCACTCCAGCCTGAGCGATGGAGTGAGACTCTAACTCAAAAAAAAAAAAGAATTCTAAATTATACCTACCATACAGCTTAATCTAAGTTAAAAAAAAATAAGTATGGAATAAATGTTAAAGAAGTATAGTAGGTCAGGCACAGTGTCTCACACCTGTAATCCCAGCACTCTGGAAGGCCAAGGAGGGAGGATTGCTTGAGGCTAGGAAGAAGTTCAAGACCAGCCTGGGTAACACAGCAAGACAAGCCTCATCTCTACAACAGCAAAAAAGAAGCATACTAAAATGTTAAAGTTAATGATCATAGTGTTTAGGAGAAAAGTCTTTCCCTATTTCCTAGGTTTTATTTTATGTTAGTTTTATAATGAAAAAATTTAACTAAAAACACTTCATATTTGTACATAAATAGCCAATACAACTTATCCATGAGGAGACAAGACCCACTAAATTTCAAATAAGTTCTTGAAGAATCATAGCTATAATTTTATATCGGTCATAAATTACATTTTTGCTCATAACTACCCAAAAAACTGAAATGTTCATTCAGGGATATTAACTGTTTATGCCTAGAAAACACCTAGGTTTATTGTCACTGAGTTTATAAGACTAACTAAAGAAATTGGGGGGAAATCTGTCAAGATAGTATAATTTGTAAGACAATATAAAAATAACAAGTATTGTTCATTTTCTATGCAATAGTTAGGCACTGTGTTAATTTCTTAAAGCCATTACCTCATTTTAATCCTCAGAGTAACTCTATGATATAGATATCATCATTTGCAGAAGTGGTTAAGTGCATGATCCCAGGGCTTTTTATCTACACGTGGTGGAACCAAGAAAGTAGTTTTGCTGATGAGCCCTAAACTAAATTCTCAGATAATATGAGGTTCTATCTTACAACTAACAGTGTCCCTAAAGATCAGCTATTCCAACATTTCACAGATGAGGAAATTTCAGTATTCAGAAAGAAAAGAGATTTGTTGATGATCACAATAGTTAAAGGAAATGACATCAATCCCAGAAGCATTGTTTCATTATTCTTTCCATCATACCATGCTCCATTTCCTGATCACTGAGCTCAAATCAAAGTGATTGACTATTTTCCTTCAAAATGACTGTGATAACATACTTCTCTCCAAATAGTGTTTTGTTTTGTTTTTTCAAAAAAAATTTAAGTTCTCATGTTCATTCACATAATTTGACAATGGAACCTTTAGGGACAAGCCTGGAGGCTATGTACTGATAAACCATCTACTTTTGGGGAGCAACCATGGAATAATTGCTTGAGTAAGCAGCACAGCTTTCAATATATAAATTCTATATTAAAACGTTTATGAAGCAATTTTCCCTTTTGTTGTTACTAAATGAAGACACTATATCTTCTATTAAAAATTCATTAAGGAATGCCATTCATAAAAAAAGATTCAATTACGTCTATGAAACTTATCCCTCTGTGACCAGTATTGAATTGTTCTATAAGACAATCTAATCCTATTTTTGTTCTGAACTCATCTCTGGAGCAAAAAAATTAAATTTCATTAAGGGAAAAAAGCTCTGCTCTCCCAATCGGAGTCCCAGAGGAATCTGACTTACATGAACTGTCCAGGGCATAAGGTGGAAAAGAGCTACTCATGCTGTGTCTCTCTCACACATGCATATGTATGTACACACACACACACACACACACACACACAGCCACCCTGTATTATCCCTTCCATTAAGATGGAACAGAGTTAATTTTTTTAAAATGAATAAAGAGAATATCACAGCATTCATTCATTTTTCACTGTCAACCCAGCAAAAGCCATGGCCTAATCCAGGCTGATCTGATGAAAGTCCCAACTAAATGCTCACAGGCCTACCTCAAGCATTCCCACTGAAATTGTCCTCTCTCCTCTCTGAAGGCATATATTCCCCATCTGTCTTTTGCATTATAGGCTATTCCAGACAATCTAGTTAAACTTTCTTTGTGCAGAAATCCCCACTACAGGAACAATAGGTCATCTATTTTCTGCTTGAATAGCCTCAAATGATGGCACACTCACTAGTACTTCCTGAGGCAATCTGTGTTTTGCAAGGGCAGCTCTAGTAGTAGGAATGTTTTCCTAGTAGGAATTTTTTCCTATATTGGTCATGGAGTCTGATGATGTTTACTTAAATGTCCCATGGGTTATTAGACATGTCTACCTCTACAAGACAGGCAATAATTAACCCCTTTGAAGATGGCAAGTTCATTAACTCACTCAGTACTTTCTATGACTTCATGTCCTGTATAACCTTGATCTTCAGTCATTAAATATATATACAGCAAAAATTAGGGCATGGACATTTGGGGTTATAATTTTTTCTCATTTATAATTTTTTTCTTGGTCAATCATTTTTCAGTGCCCATCTATAAACTGGTTTCATCAGAATTATCACGGAATTATTTTTTTAATCTTTGGTCCCATCCCTAAACAATCATGATTCAGAAAGTCTAGAGTAAGGCTTGGAAAATCAAATTTTAAAACAAAATTTTTAAAAACACCTCTTCGAGAGATTATATTCCAAGTTTAAGAACTACTTATCTAAATAACTCCTAAGTCTCTGATGTCTCTTTAGTATTCCACAACTCAGAAGCATTACTATGTTTATCACTGTTGAAATCCACTAGGTATACAAACTGTGACTTCCTATAACTATGAAAACATGCTTTCTCAGTTCCCTACTGTTGCAGGTTGGATTCTATGGCAAACAGGTTGCGAGTCAGAGGTAAGCATTCAGGAAGTTTATTAGGGAGCATTTGATAACTGTGGGCTAAGGAAATAAAATAGCATTGGGCAGAGTGAGAAACTGGGCTGCGAGACCATCTCAAGAAAGACCTCAGCTGGCTTGCAGGCAGCTCTGAGGCTGAAATCGCTCTTTAGAGTTGTTCAAAGTTGGGTCAAGTGGTTGGGTCTTTATACTGGGCGTCTACCTGTCATTGGATGCAGGCTACCTCAGGAAGAGGTCATGATCTTCGCATAGTGGCTTTCTTCATCTGAGAGCAGCCAACAGGGGAATAAATTCCTCAGTCCTGAAGGGGAATATGGTTGTACTTCACAACATCCACTTCCCTTACCTTCACAGGAAAAAAAAAATAGCAAGAGTTAAACCCAAGCACTTTTCAGTGCAGAACAGACCATTTTAAGTCATTCAAAAGAGCACATTACTATCTCTCACTTCCTCCTACTTCAGGTACCAGATGTTTATGGAATGATTCACCAATATAATGAAGTGTGAATTTCTATGCGGAATTATTTCTAATCCTTAAATGGTACGACTTAGGGCCTCTTTATGCCTACAGTTTTGATTAATCAGAAAAAATTGCTTTAAAACAACTGGTCATTTTGCTTGTTTAAAAAATGTAAGCCGGGCTTGGTGACTCAGCCTGTAATCCCGCGCCTTTGGGAGGCTGAGGTGAGTGAATTGCCTGAGCCCGCAGGTTTGAGACCCGCCTGGGCAGCGAGACCTCATCTCTACAATAAATAAAAAAATCAGCTGGGTGTGGTAGCGCATGCCTGTAATTCTGGCTACTTGGAAGGCTGAGGTGGAAGGATCGCCAGCGCCCAGCAGGTCGAGGCTGCGGTGGCCGGGAGCAGCCACTGCACTCCAGTCTGGGCGACAGAGTGAGATTCCAACTCAAAAAAAAAAAAAAAAAAGTACAGTAGTGGGAATCTGCCGGGCGAGGGGATGGGGCACACCTCATCAACAAGGGTACCTGCATAATAAACATCTGTATACTTAACCCAGAATTGTACCCCATGTCTTTAAAATAAGAATTTTTTTTAAAGACAAAAAAGTGTAATTAGTTCATGTATTTCTCCTTAATAATGTCTCCTTTAGAAATAAACAAGAAGCCGGGCTCGGTGGCTCAGCCTGTAATCCCAGCACTTTGGGAGGCTGAGGTGAGTGGATTGCATGAGCCCACGGGTTTGAGACCCGCCTGGGCAACTTGGCGAGACCTCATCTCTACAATAAATCAAAAAATTAGCCGGGCGTGGTAGCGCGCGCCTGTAGTTCTGGCTACTCAGAAGGCTGAGGCGGAAGGATCACTGGAGCCCAGCAGGTTGAGGCTGCAGTGGCCGGGAGCGGCCACTTCACTCCAGTCTGGGTGACAGAGTGAGACTCCAACTCAAAAAAAAAAGAAATAAACAAGAGAAATGAGCATAGTGGTTGACGCCTGTAATCCCAGCACTATGGGAAGCTGAGGTGGGAGGCCAGAAGTTACAGACCAGCCTGGGCAGTTTAGAGAGATCTCCATCTCTACGAAAAGGTAGGAAGGGAGGAAGGAGTAGGAGGGAGGGAGGAAGGAAGGAAGGAGGGAGGAAAGGAAGGAAGGAGGGAAGGAAAGAGAAAAGTTAATTCCTGATTCTTATGGCAACTATGTCCTATAACCCTTGCATAGAGAGTTGAAATGAGCAATCATCATCGTAATTTCTCAGGAGCCAATTGCCCTAACCTGTCTAATTTAATAGGTATATCAGACAACACAATAGGTGAGACCATACCTTGGCACCCCCCAATCACACAGTGGGAGCTGGAGATTAGATGGTGAGAACTACGCATGGAGTTGAATATCCTTGGCATGCTTGCCTTTGCTGCTTTCAGCTTCTGATAGCAAGCATTTTACTATGTTTCTGAGTCCTAGTTTTCTTAACTAGTAAAATAGGGGTGATATATCCTCACCTCCGACACAAGGTGTCATAAAAATGACATGGAAAGATAGAACTGTAAGCACTTTTTACATACCTGCAAAGTCATAATCACTGTCCCAGAGTCCTTCATCATTTTATTTCTGTGCACTGTCTTTACATATAGCACATAAGCACATTGAGGCAGGCATTTTCTTAAATATTTGAATCAGACACATCACAAAACTTGCCTACAATAATTAAAACAACTACTAGTGCTTTACAAGAATTATCTAACCTAATTCTTCCAACAACTCTAGAAAGTGGGTTCTTTTATTATACCCACTTTGCAAATGAGAAAGCTTAGAGGGGTAGGAGACCTTCCTACTTCAAACAATTAGTACAAGCAAAGCCTTTACAGCCACTTGCTCTGCTTCCCCTTCTTTTTAAAATTATTTCATCAGGCCGGGCTCAGTGGCTGAGCCTGTAATCCCGCGCTTTGGGAGGCCAAGGTGAGTGAATTGCTTGAGCCCGTGGGTTCGAGACCCGCCTGGGCAACTTGGCAAGACTTCATCTCAACAATAAATCAAAAAAAATTAGCTGGGTGTGGTAGCGCGCGCCTGTAGTTCCAGCTACATGGAAGGCTGAGGCGCAAGGATCGCCGGAGCCCAGCAGGTCGAGGCTGCGGTGACCGGGAGCGGCCACTGCACTCCAGTCTGGGTGACAGAGTGAGACTCCAACTCAAAAAAAAAATTATTTAATCATTATTTTTGTTTTAAAGATGTGGGGTACAATTCAGGGTTAGGTAACATAAGTGGTCATCCTGCAAGTAAAGTGTGGGTACCACTTTCCCCTCTTGAAGCTGTTGGAAGACTTAGAGATGGGAAAACATTTCTGGAATGTTCAAATATCACTTCATCCTGAAAGCCGTTAATTAAAATGTCATTTTAATTACTGTTATTTTTAATACTTTTGAGTTTAGTCTGTAGATAGACTTCGTATTAAATTTTTGATGCAGGCCGGGCTCGGTGGCTCAGCCTGTAATCCCGCGCCTTTGAGAGGCTGAGATGAGTGGATTGCCTGAGCCCGCAGGTTCGAGACCTGCCTGGGCAGCGAGACCTCATCTCTACAATAAATCAAAAAATCAGCCGGGCGTGGTAGCAGATGCCTGTAATTCCGGCTACTCAGAAGACTGAGGCAGAAGGATCGCCGGAGCCCAGCAGGTCGAGGCTGCGGTGGCTGGGAGCGGCCACTGCACTCCAGTCTGTGCGACAGAGTGAGACTCCAACTAAAAAAAAAAAAATTTTTTTTTTGATGCAAAGAACATGAAGATTTTCTTCACAGAAAGTAGGGAAATAAATCAATCGCTGCTCCACAGCAATAGACTGAACGAGCAAAGTTAAGCTAGAGGTCACATGAGGACCAGTCCAGCACCACCTATTACTACTCTTATCCAAACAGAAGGGACACATCTAGCTGACAGTAGGTTAACGATGTAACATTCACAAAAGAAGGATAAAGTATTATCACTCCCACATGGCTGAACTTTCAACTAGTTACATTCTCCACAATATTTTGTTATTTTCTCCCAAAAAAAATACATTTTAAAATGCAAGTTAGAAAAATATAGAACTCATTTGGGCTACCCTAGAAGCTTACACAAGTGACTAAAATAATAATGCTTAAATTTAGTGTGCAGGAGAATTAACTGGCATGATCTTTTTAAATACAGAGCGCCTACCTAAGTGCCACCCTGATTTACTGGATAAAGAAAATGTTGTGTGTGTATGTGTATATATATATATTTATATTTATACATACGGGGGGAATTGTTCATTTCTGCTCAATGCAGAATAAGAACCATGATCAGACCAGGCAAAGGCTGAGAACAGTTGGAGATTTTAGGTGTTGCTCTAATTGTTATCCTTTAATATGTATGTCATTAATAGTCAATATTTTATATTAGAATTGAATAATTAATATTTGTTCTTTATTAAAGTCCTATCGGTCTAGAAAAAGCATGACTATATAATATATAGATGTTGCATGTGCTGGCAACAAACAAATAGAAAATGCAATTTGAGAGATAGCATCGAAAAATATCAGATAGCTAGAAGGAGAATATATATGTATATTCATCCCACGGATTACTATGCAACCATATGAAAAAAAATAAAATCATGTCCATTGCAGCAACATGAATGGAGGTGGAGATCATTATCCTAAGTAAACCGATTCAGAAACAGAAAACCAAATATTGCGTGTTCTCACTTACATGCAGGAGCAAAATAGCTACAAAGATTGAAGTAATAGGCACTGGGGACACCAATAAGGGGGGAGGTGGGGAAGGGGTTTAGGGTTTAGAAATTACTTATTGGGTACAGTGCTAACAATCTGAGGAACAGGCCACCTGAGACCCAATTCCCACCTCTACACAATATGTGCATGTAACAAACAATGCACTCGTATCCCCTGAATCTAATAAAAATGGAAATAAATACAATCAATAAATAAAATAAAGTATGGAGTGCCCAAACTCCATCTCCAGAATTGTCAATTCATAGATCTGTGAAAGAGCTAAGAAATCTGCAGTTTTAACAAGCACCATGACTAGTTCTGATGCAGGTTGTTCTCAACCACATTTTGAGAAAAAAAAAATTGAAAAGACAATCTTAAAACTATCAGTAAACATATATAATACATACTAAAACAAAATAAATTGTATTGACAGGTTTGCACTTTCAAGATTTCGGTGAATAAGAGAGGATATGTATGGAAAAGAAATCTCCTCATTAGAACAAAGGAGCCCCTAGTCTCTTCCCAGTGAGGGAAAACACTGTAAACTTTCTCTTATGGAAAAATGATTTCTGCTTCAGGCAAAAAGGAAAAGAAGACACAGAAAGGGTCTAGTTAGCTTTCAAAAACTGGTCACTGGTCATCTGTAAGTCACTAAAGTCCATCAGTATGAAACAGGCAACAGATGAAAGTTGTAGCAACTTAAAAATAATCTGGGAAATCATGCACGGACTCAGGGATCTTTCACCATTAAAGACCTTTAGAAAGAGGAGTTATTCATTTCTGCTCAGTGTAGAATAAGAAACATGATCAGACCAGGCAAAGGCTGAGAACAGTTGGAGATTTTAGGTGTTGCTCTAATTGTTATCCTTTCATATGTTTGTTATTAACAGTAAATATTTTATATTAGAAGTAAATAACTGATGTTTGTTCTTTATTAAAGTCCTATCAGTCTAGAAAAAGCATGACTATATAATATATATGTGCTGTATATGGTGGCAACAAATAAATAGAAAATGTAATTTGAGATATAGCATTTAAAAGTGTCAAATAGCATTTCCCTTAAGACTGGGAACAATTTAGGAATGCCTTCTCTTACCATTTTTGTCTCATATTTTATATTATTTCATTGTTTCTAATGTAATGAGACAAGACAAGGTAATAAAAGCCTTTAGACTGGAATAAAAGAATAAGTTTTAAAAATTATCAAATAGCTAGAAGAATATTGAACTCCCCAATACAAAAAAATGATAAATGTTTGAGATGATGGATATGCTAATTACCCTGATCTGATTACTATAGGTTGTATGTATCGAAACATTACTATGTACCCCATAAATATGTACAGTTATTTGTCAATTATTTTAAATTTAAAATAAATAAAATATAGATAAATAAGAAGCATTGACTTAGAAAAAAATATAATGAGCGATGTGTATCATCTCTAAAAACGATAAAATGCTATTGGGAGAGAGAGATTGTATTCATGGATTAGAAGATTCAATGTTGTAAGAATATCAGTTCAAATCCAAAATCCAAATCCAAAATCAGTCCCAATCCAAATCTCAGCTGGATATTTCCTAAGGAATTTGACAAGCTGATATTTAAATAGTAAAGCAAAGAATAATCAAACCATCTTAAAAATCAAGCTGAAGGTCTTTTACTTCTAGGTATTAAGACTTATTGTAATGCTACAGTAATTAAGAGAGTTAGTAAAAGAATAAATATCAGTCAATGAAAAAGAAAGAAGAGTCCATTTGATTTATTACAAAAGTAACACAAGAAGTTAGGAAAACGATAATCTTTTTGTCAACATTACTGGGTCAGCTGGATATGAGTCAATTGGATTTCCATAGGTTAAAAATGTGAGTCTTGAACCTCTATCTCACAACATATGCAAATATGAGTTCCAGACAAATTGTGATATAAATGTGCAAGTTAAAACAGTTGGGTTCTGGAAGAAAGCATAAAAGAATACTTTTATGAGCTTTAGATGGGCAAAGATTCCTTAAACAGAATGCAAAAAGCACTAACTATAAGAGAAACAAAATTGATAAATTATACTACGTTAAAAAATAATCTCTGTCATCAAAGACATCGTTAAGCAGTGAAAAGTTAAGACCTAAAGTGGAAGATGTTTGCGATAAATCTTACTGACAAAAGTCTCAGATTTCAGGATACAAAATTCCTAAAATCAGTAAGAAAATACATAGAAAATCCGATAGTAAAACTGAGCAAGAAACATAAATAGGCACTTTGCAAAAGAGGATACGTGAAGGGCCAATGGACACGTATATAAAGGTGCTCAACTTCTTTTGTTGAAAACAGAATAAGATACCACTACCATCGGCCACTGAGACTAAAAATAAAAATGACAATACCAAAAGTTGATAAGGATGAAAAGCAAATAAAATTCACATAGAATTACTTTGGGGAAACTATCCAGCAGTTTCCACTAAAGATGATTACTGTATGCTCCGGCAATTCTACTCCTAGGTAGGTACACAAAGAGATGTATATGGGTATTCCGTAAAAGATATGTATAAGAATGTTCATAGCAGCACTGTTAGTACTGGCAAAAAACTGCAGACTTTTTATACAACAGAATACCATACAGCACTGAGGATAAACAAAGAATTGTTACATGTAACAGCAGGAATAAATTTTATAAACATAAAGTTCAGCTAACAGAGACAAACCAAAAAAGTACATCCTCTGGTTACACTTATATAAATTCCAGAAACAGGCAAACTATTCTAAAATTTAGAAATCAGAGTGATGGTTACATTTAGGGCTGTAATGACCAGACAGTTATACCAGGGTGGGCTCTGAGCTTCTAAAAATAATTTATTTCTCGTTCAGAATACAAGTAACTTCAGTTTGTGGAAATTGATTGAGCTCTGTTCTATATGGTCTGTACATTTTTCCGTATGTATGTTATACTTCAATAAACATTTGTTTTTAATCTCCAAAGCCTTTCACAAAAGAGAAATCTTGATTTTTTTATTTGCCCACAACAAATGTGGGATCTCAAGCACCTCTTGCTCAGGTATGAAATCAACTACACCACTACACACTCACAAGTGACAGTTGTCTCCAGCTGCAACTTTCTTAAGGCAGATTTAGTACCAAAGTTCAACTGCACCACTTAGGAGTCTTTTTCCCCACTCTTGCTAGTCTTCCTCGTCTCCCAAGCTCTTAAGTCTGAGTTTTGTTTTCTCTTTTCATGTATGTTCTGATGCTGATGAGAGTAGGCTTCGTTGTATCTCAGAAATTTATTTTTCATTTCTTAATTGCAAAGGTAGCCATAACACAATTGCAGAAAGGGAACTTGCCATCCAAATCTTAAAAAGAGAGAGGAGGGAGAGAGGGAGGGAGATTAAGAGAGAGGGAGAGAGAATATGAAACTATTTGCATGCTAATCCATGTGTTTTCTTTTAAAACCTAAAATTTAGGTTTTACTTTAATCCCAGCATTCTCATTTTAAATTCCCATTGAATGTTATTGTGTAATGTTAGTGTTTTTCAAAGGAACAGGTTTTATGAATTCCTACTACATTAGAATAATAGTTATTTATCCCTTTACTCTTGAAATTTCCCTTTCAGAGTCAAAAATGCATTAATTTAGCTTCACGTTTTATTAAATATTATGTTGATGTTCCAAGTACCCCTTGGCCTCAACTCTAATTCTTTTCCACTTTTGATTAGTCTATTTCATCAGAACTACAGCAACTAAAATTGCCTCAGAAGAAAGGAGAAAGACTTAAAATTTAGTTATTGACTTTTCCAAAGGGTATAGTAATGAATATATAAACAATCAGGTGATAAATAATTGCTGGTGCAAAAAAACAGTGCAAATGACTTCCTACTGGGATTTTAAAACTTTCTCTATGATTAAGCTGTGGCAAAGAGCAGTATCTAGTAATTACACTTTCTAATACAGAATGTGACTAAAAGATTTTTTAAATACTTTTATTGAGCTATCCAGACTCTATTTTTGCCAGTAAGTACAATTAATCTATAAGTGTAAATTTAAAGACTATGTAATTCGGGAACTAGATATTATATTATATCAAGATAAAAACCTATATAAGGAGAACAAAAACTAATAAGCCACAATTTATCATTTTGCTCAGAAAAATGGAAAAAACATTTCTTATTTTAAATAGTGGTGAATAGTTAAATTTTCTTCCACTACTAAAAACTCTTAACCATGAAAATGTACATACTTGTAATATATTCTGAATACAATAAAAGCAATTATGGAGTCACAGGTAAATAAAAATAAATTTACCTGCCAACAACTATTTTTATTACTGACAATTGAGTAGGAAAAAACCTTTCAAGTCTGACCATTCCTTTGGAAATCACAGTGACCCTAAAGCAAGATTTTTCTTCCTGTAAGTGTTAGTAATTTCCATGGCAACTCTCCATCTGCTTTCCACTATTTTCACAGACTTTTTAAATTAAGCTTACATATGTCAACGTTCCAAAATAATCTTTGTGTTCGCATAAACCATATGGCTCTTTGACAAAGTTCATTACGCCAATATCATTAGAGAAATATTTAAATGGCACGTCTGTTATGTAAGAAAAAGTTGATGTAAAATGAGAATGAAGTTGGGATGGGAAGCACTATTTCTACAAATTCATTTGTAATCAATCTTTAAGCCAATGATACAGCCTTCTCCTTAGTTTCTAAATCAGAAAATGATTTAAATTCCAAGAAGAAAGTATACTATACAAAATATAATTGAGTTTATTCAATACATAAAATCTACAGGAAATATTCAAGCTTCTTAATGTACCTATGTATTTGTAGTCTTCATTATATGAATTACATACATTTTACTAAAAATCATGTAAAAGGACAAGGTCTCCCATATGCTATAGGGTTTTTTTTTGTGCTTATCCCCTCCAAAACTCATGTTAAAATTTAATAGCCAGACTTGGCACAGTGGATCACTCCTGTAATCCCCGTACTTTGGGAGGCCAAGGTGGGAGGATTGCTTGAGATTAGGAGTTCGAGACTAGCCTGGATAACATAGCAAAACCTTGTCTCTAATTTTTAAAAATTTTTTAAACAAATAACTTTTTTTTTTTTTTTTGAGTTGGAGTCTCACTCTATCGCCCAGAATGGAGTGCAGTGGCCAGGAGCCTCGACCTGCTGGGCTCCGGCGATCCTTCCGCCTCAGCCTTCCAAGTAGCTGGAACTACAGGCGCACGCTGCCACGCCTGGCTAATTTTTTGATTTATTGTAGAGATGAGGTCTCACCAAGTTGCCCAGGCGGGTCTCGAACCCGCGGGCTCAGGCAATCCACTCACCTCAGCCTCCCAAGGCACGAGATTATAAATAAATAAATTTAATTGCCATCGTAACCATATTAAGAGGTTGGGCCCTTCAAAGGTGATTAGACTAGAAGAGTTCCACCCTCGTGGATGAGATTGGTGCCATTATAAAAGGCCAAGTTCAACCCTTTCTTGCTCTCTCATCTTCTCACCTTCTGCCAAAGGATGACACATTAAGAAGGCCCTTGCAAGATGCCAGCACCTTGATATTGTACTCCCCAGTCTCCAGAACTGTGAGCCAATACATTTTTGATTTTTTATAAATTACTTAGTCTCAGTTATTCTGTTATAGCCTCACAAAATGGATTAAGATACAATTTTTTTTTAAGTACTAAGAGGCAGAAGAAATCTATAAATATGGAACTTCTTTTCTCACTACCAAACCTTTGTCATAATGTTCCTAGAGAATTTCAGAGATAATTAGGTCCGTGAGAAGTGTCCTGCCTGTTTTTTAAAAAATAAAATAAAAAAGGGTAAACGTTATCTAAAATTTATTCTTCAGTTATATGTGACAGAAACCTCTGAGCACAAAGTCTTACAGAGAGGAAAAACCAACAGAATGCTTAACCCTTAACTAACAAAACTTTGGTCCTAAGAAAGGCAAATATATATATATATATATATTTTTTTTTTTTTTTTTTTTTTTTGAGTTGGAGTCCCACTCCATCGCCCAGGCTGGAGTGCAGTGGCACACTCACGGCCACCCCAGCGTCTACCTGCTGGGCTCTGGCAATCTTTCATCCTCAGCCTTCCAAATAGCCGGAACTACAGGCACACGCTACCACACTCAGCTATTTTTTTTTTTTTTTTTTTAAATTGTAGAAGCGAGGTCTTTCCAAGTTGCTCAGGCTGGGCTCAAACCCACAGGCTCAGACAATCCACTCACCTCAGTCTCCCAAAGTGCTGGGATTACAGGCTGAGCCATTGAGCCCAACCAGCAACTATATTAATGACCATATTTCCTAAAAAAAAATTTTTTTTTTACTTTAAGGAGTCTTTCTTTGAGGATGCAGAAAATAATCTTAGATGATATTGTTAAATGGATTTTCTTTTAAGTAGGCAGATTGGTCTTATGTGTGGAGAAGGCATATGTCCTATGACCTAGAAGAGTTGAGAGGATCTTCCCTGTCATAATCTCTTCCACCAGTCTACCGTGTCCTTGTGCACCAATTCTCCTCTACTGCATTTGCTTTTATCAGTTTAAGTTATTGAAATTCCCTGTAAAAACACATCTGCAAAAGGCAAACCATTACACCTAGATTGAGTTCATTTTCATTTGCCTAGAAAAGAGTCATGCTCTCAGAAAATGGGATAAGTATGTTTTCACAATGTAAGATGGTAGTGTCCCTATGGGAGCTCTACCCAGAGAGAGCAGACAGGAGTGAGCAACCACAGAGGAAGATGTTCTAATAGTTGGGCAGGAAGAGAGTCATGCGCACATTAATACCTGGAGCAGGCACAAATATGGAAGCACAAAGGCAAATGTAACTTCTTTTGAGCTTGTTCAGTGTTATTTGTTCATGTTCCTCTGAGAATATGATAGAAAGCTACAGACTTCTCCATTGTATATAATCCATGTGGTAGCATATGACAGAATCTCATTACTTTTTTGGCTAAATAACATCCCATTGTATGCATACACCAAATTTCCCTTACCCATTCACCAATCAGTAGACATTCAGGTTGTTTCCACCTCTTGATTATTGTGAATAAGCTACAATGAACATGGGAGTTCAAATATATCTTCCAAATCCTGAGTTCAATTTTTTGGATAAATACCCAGAAGTAGGATTGCTGGATTATAAGGTAGTCCTATTTTTAATTTTTTGAGGAACCTCCATACTGTTTTCTAAAGCAGTATACATCATGCTAAGTGTCACAGAAGGACAAATACTACTTATATAGGGACCTAAAGTAGTCAAACTCATAGTAGCAAAAAGTAGAATGGCAGTTGTGAAGGCTGATAGGGCAGGAGGCAGAAATGGGAAGTTACTGTTCATTAGGTATAAAGTTCCAGTCATGCAAGATGAAAAAATTCTAGATACCAGCCATCCAACATTATGCGTATAGTTAATAATCCTGTACTATACACGTAAGCATTTGTCAAGAGAGTAGATCTCATGTTGTGTGTTTTTTACCACAATGAAAAAGTGGCTTTAATATATGCACTAATTTCATGAAGTTCAAAGACATGTTGACATACCAGATTCGCAATCCTTGATCTAGAAAATTTTGGGAACCCAAGAATGTTCTCTGTTCTGTGATGACTCAGGAGGACAGAGCTCACCTGAGGAAACAGGACCTCTCTGGGAATTCAGGATAGTGGTACCAATCCTCCAACGTCACCAACAGGATTTCACATCTACAGCAACTCAGAAAAGCTGTTGTTACTGCCTTTTTTGATGAAAAAAATGAATGTGTTTGTAATCTTGTCTATTACCAATTCCCATTCTGCGTTCTGTGTTATAAGATAGAAGGAATCAATATCAGCTCTTTAAAATTACCTAAAGCAACCGTGACTTCAGAAATATACTTTTGGCTGGGCGCAATGGCTCATGCCTATAATCCCAGCACTTTGAGAGGCCAAGGTGAGAGGTTTACTTGAGGCCAAGAGTTCAAGGCCAGCCTGGGCAACACAGCAAGACCCTCCATCTCTACAAAAAATTTTAAAAGCTGGGCTCGGTGGCTCAGCCTGTAATCCCGCACCTTTGGGAGGCTGAGGTGAGTGGATTGCCTGAGCCCACGGGTTCGAGACCCGCCTGGGCAGCGAGACCTCATCTCTACAATAAATCAAAAAATCAGCCGGGCGTGGTAGCACGCGCCTGTAATTCCGGCTACGTGGAAGGCTGAGGCGGAAGGATCCCCGGAGCCCAGCAGGTCAAGGTTGCGGTGGCTGGGAGCGGCCACTGCACTCCAGTCTGGGCAAGAGTGAGACTCCAACTCAAAAAAAAAAAATTTAAAAATTAGCCACACATGGTGGTACACACCCATAGTCCTAGCTACTCAAGCGACTAAGGCAGGAGGATACCTTAAGCTCATGAGTTCAAGGCTGCAGTGAGCCGTGATCACGCTGCTGTACTCCAGTCTGGGCAACAGAGTGAGAGCTTATCTCTAAAAATAATAACAAATTAATAAAAATACTTTTATTCTTAATGATATGAAAGAGAATTTTTTTTAAGTGGAAGAAAGAGAAGAAGGAAAAAAGATTTAGCATCTTAGCAGTGAAGCTATTCTATGTACACATGATTAGATAGATGTATATTCTATACATATATAGAATATATATATATGCTATATATAGGGCATAGTATGAAAAATACATATGCATATTTTTAATTAAAAAATTTACTGGAGAGGCCATTACTCTGGTTCTTCTTAGGTAAAACCACTTCTGAAGCTAATTAATAATGAGGATTATAGAAGTAGACATAAAGATTCATAGATTTACAGCTTTTTTAGTTTATGAAAACCACTATAAAAATAATAATCTTGACATGTGTTTCAATGTAAGCCTGTAATAGATCAGCTGTAAAAGAGCCTTGTATGAATTCATTTAACTGATTTTTAAGTTAGAATTTTTAAACATATATACTTTTCCCAGCTCTGTTTCTAAAACTTTACCCTTTATTTTGAACTTGTGGGAATGGAAATCAAAGGTTCTTTATGTACTTAAGATAAATAAGTCTTACCCTAACATGTAATTCCACATAGAAGAATGAAAAAATTCAAATGTTATAAGTTAGACAATTCTATTTTTTTTGTTTGTTTGTTTGGTTTTTTTTGTTGTTGTTTTTTTTTTGAGTTGGAGTCTCACTCTGTCGCCCAGAATGGAGTGCAGTGGCCGCTCCCAGCCACCGCAGCCTCGACCTGCTGGGCTCCTCGACCTGCTGGGCTCCAGCGATCCTTCCACCTCAGCCTTCCAAGTAGCTGGAACTACAGGCGCGCGCTAACACACCCGGCTAATTTTTTGATTTGTTGTAGAGATGAGGTTTGGCCAAGTTGCTCAGGCGGGTCTCGAACCCGCGGGCTCAGGCAGTCCACTCACCTCAGCCTCCCAAGGTGCGGGATTACAGGCTGAGCCACCGAGGCTTAGACAATTCTTAATGGAAACCAAACACACACACACACACACACACACACACACACAGGGAGAGAGAGAGAGAGAGAGAGAGAGAGAGAGAGAGAAAGTGCCCTAACCTTCAATAAAAAAACATAAAACAAGTAAATTTTTATTAAAGAAGATCTCTCTGTCCCAATTTCCCTTTGCTAAGATCAATTTCTCCCCTTGCTATCATAGGAAATTTCAAATTGTCTATCCACTGTTCTGCTCTCTCTCATGTGCTACTTTCTTGCTGCTGACAGAACTCTGCCATCTTGAAGACCTTTCATTCCCTTTATCCAGGCTGCTTAGTGCTATTGATTCAAATGATTCACAGAACAGTTTTAGTGTGGTCCTGGAGACCCTTCGTTGTGATATATTGTTGACTGTTTAAAAAAAAAAACAGTTTAAGCACACCATAGTATGATTTTTAAACTTCTATGTCTGACCCTATCCTTTCCCTTCCAAACCCAACACATTAGGTTTAGCCACCTCCTTCTCCATAGTATTTATGGCGCTTGTATATACATTTATCCTGGCATTTGTGGCACTGCAATCCCCTCAAATTTTAATATATTCCCTCAGATAATTAGTTTCCTGCATATCTGGTCCTCCAACCCCACGCTACTCCCTCCACACACCTACAAGCAAAAATGTTTACATCACCCCCATACAATTTCTTTTTTTTTTTTTTTTGAGTTGGAGTCTCACTCTGTCGCCCAGACTGGAGTGCAGTGGCCGCTCCCGGCCACCGCAGCCTCGAACTGCTGGGCTCCGGCGATCCTTCTGCCTCAGCCTTCCAAGTAGCCAGAACTACAGGCGTGCGCTACCACGCCCGGGCTGAATTTTTGATTTATTGTAGAGATGAGGTCTCGCTGCCCAGGCAGGTCTCGAACCCGCCGGCTCAGGCAGTCCACTCACTTCAGCCTCCCAAAGGGCGGGATTACAGGTTGAGCCACCGAGCCCAGCTACAATTTCTACATGATAATACAAGCTCTTTTAAAATAGGTTGAAATTGACTTATATAGTACCTGTTAAGTGTCAACTTTAAATACACTGTTTCACTTAATCAACTTCTGAGGTAGTTTTTACAACCATTTTGGAGCTGAAGAAACTGAAGCACAGAAATCTGTTTCACAAATAACCATTTGTTTGACACTGGGATACAGAGGGATGGAGTTCTTGCCATCAAAGAACTTACAGCCCAGTAAGAGAAGGTGGACACTTAAATAAGAATGTGAGTGTGTGTATATTCGTCCATTTTCTGTTGCTTATGACAGGATATCTTCAACTGGGTAATTTTTAAAGAAATGTATTTCTTACAATAATGGAGGCTAGGAAGTTCCAGGTTAGGTGGCTGCAGTTGGTGAGAGTTTTCCTGCTGTTGGAGACTCTCTGCAGAATCCCAAGGCTGTTTAGGGTATCCCACGTCTTGGGGGCTGAGTGTGCTCAGTCTTGGGGGCTGAGTGTGCTCAGGTATCTCTTCCTCTTCTTAGAAAGCCACCCATCCCACTACCATGTCAAACCCATTAATAATTAACCCATTATTCTATTAACCTGTGAATGGATTAATCCATTCATAAAGGCAGAGCCCTCATGACCCAATCACCTGTTAAAGGCTGTACCCCTCAATACTGCCACATTGGAGCTTAAATTTCAACATGAGTTTTGGAGGAGACAAATATTCAAACCATAGTAGTATGCTATAGGGACTTTTAGTCATACTTGGAAAATACACTGCTACTGCAAAGGGGGAAGTGTGATCAGTAGCAGGCTTTGAAGAAGAGATGTTAACAGAGGCTGGAGTGCTCCAGGTGCTAGACCATGGAAGGGACCCTTCTGCAGGAGGAAGCAACATGAGACATAGCACAGAGGAACATCGCAGCAAGATCTAGTCCACTCAGCATGACTGAAGTTGAAGGTGCAAGGCAGGTGAGCATGAAATTAGAGATAAAGCACAGGTACAAACTTTTGAATGGATTTCTAGAGTTTATCCTACACTGTTCCTTTTCACATCTGCCTCTTCTTTAATAATTAACAGTAATAATAGCCCATATTTGTTGATTTATAACTACAAGCCAGCATTCTGCTAAGTAGTTTACATATATAATTTCACCTACATCTCACAACAATGGAAATTAAGTATAATTATTCTGATTTTACAAATAAGGCAACCAAGATACCAAAATATTAAGTAACCTGATTAACCTCATTTCAGAACAATCTGAATCCCCTTTTTTAAATTCACACTGCACTTTTAATGTGCATTATCCAAAGTTTGACTTTCATTTGTTGTCCTTCTGATCACCTTCTCCCACAAATTGGGGAAATAATTAGAACAATTTTTTTTTGTTTGTCTTCAGCATCTTGAACAGAACTGGGAAAAGTATATATGTTTAAAAATTCTAACTTAAAAGTCAGTTAAATGAATTCATATAAGGCTCTTTTACAACTGATCTATTGCAGGTTTGCATTGAAACCATGTCAAGATCATTATTTTTATAGTGATTTTCATAAACTAAAAAAGCTGTAAATCTATGAGCTTTTGTCCATCATAGCCAGGCTGATGATCACAAGCTAGGTCAACCGATGTCTGCAAGGTAAGACTGACCCCTGCCACCTCTGTATGTGAGACAGCAAGAACACTGCTGGGACCCAACAAGACATTTATATACAGCTTTATACTAAATAACAGCTTTAGAGAAGCATTATAGAGTTTTTTGAAGCTCTTTATTCAGTTATATAGGTATAGAATAATTACACTGGAAGGCATTGTAATCTGTCATATTTTAGAATTATCTAGAATCCATCAGTACCAACAAAGAGGATGCAGAAGTTCCAAGAACAAAATGCTGAGGAACTGCCTGAATATATTAATATTAACCACATTGTTTTCTTCTCTTTTTGTTTGTTTGTTTTTTGTATTATTGATGCACTGACTTCTGGGGTCTCACTGACAGAAGGATTGCCCCTTCCAGGGCTAGTCAACTCTTAGATGTGGCAGACCACTCCCTGCAAGTATGCATTTCATGTGCAAACCAACTCACTCTAAACCACCTCCTCTTTCTGGCTCTTACACTCCAGAAGGCAGTGTTCCTCTGCCCTGATCATCCCAGGGCAGTCTCTACATCCTGGAGCCTACTGAAATTATTCAAACTAGCCAATCCTGCTTACCCGGCATGACCCACAGTAAAGCCCTTGCCCATGCTTTCCTTCTGCTTCCTCTGCCTCCTGACTGACTCTGGTGCCTCCCAATGTGGCCGTGCATGGCATGCCATACCTCCTGTTTATAGGAAACTGTGAGTTAAAATGTCTTCCTTCATGACAAACATCTTCATGTCTGTGTGTCTTATCATACCTGATTAAAACAAATACACAGATACATTTTTAAATTGTGACCTTGGTTAAGAACTTCCTGATGATTCTGGCTCCACATGTTTACAATGAAAGTAATGCTACCTGCCTTAAAAAATCTGTTATGAGCTGGGTGCAGAGGCTCAAGCCTATAATCCCAGCACACTGGAAGGTCAAGGCAGGAAGATGGCTTGAGCCCAGGAATTCAAGACCAGCCTAGGCAACCTAGCAAGACTCATCCTACAAAAAAAAAATCAAAAACTTAGCCAGGCATGGTGGCACATACCTGTAGTTCCAGCTACTTGGGAGGCTGAAGTGGAAGGATCACCTAAGCTCAGGAAGTCGAGGCTCCAGTGAGCGTGATCGTACCACTGCATTTCAGCCTGGGTGACAGAGTGAGATCCTGACTCAAAAAAAAAAAAAACACCTGTTATGACATTAAGGTGATTAATACATAGAAAATGTTTATATCAGTACTCAATATAGGGCACATTTAATAACTGTCAGTTATTATTATTGTGATTAGTGCTGTTATAAAAATAATATATTCTAAAATTTGCATTCTAAACCAGTATACTTTATAAACTATGAATCGTCGCTATGTCTTAAATGTCCTATCCAAAGCACATGTTGAGATTTAATTGCCAGTGTAACAGTATTAACAGGTGAGACCTTTAAGAGGTGATTAGGTTATAAAGGCTCTGCCCTCATGAACAGATAGATGCTGTTATCTCAAGAATAGGTCCTTATTTCTTTTTTTGTTTGTTTTGTTTTTTTTGTTTTGTTTTGTTTTGTTTTGTTTTTTTAGTTGGAGTCTCACTCTGTTGCCCAGACTGGAGTGCAGTGGCCGCTCCCATCCACCGCAGCCTCGACCTGCTGGGCTCCGGCAATCCTTCCACCTGTCTTCCAAGTAGCTGGAACTACAGGCGCGTGCTACCATGCCCGGCTAGTTTTTTTATTTATTATAGTGATAAGGTCTCGCCAAGTTTCCCAGGAGAGTCTTGAACCCATGGGCTCAGGCAATTCACTCACCTCAGCCTCCCAAAGGCACGAGATTACAGGTTGAGCCACTGAGCCTGGCGGGTCCTTATTTCAAGACTGGGTTTGCTATAAAAGCAAATTCACCCCAGTTAATTTTTTTATTTATTGTAGAGATGAGGTCTCACAAAGTTGCGCAGGCTGGTCTTAAACCCCTGGGCTCAGGGAATCCTCTTGCCTCTGCCTCCCAGAGTACTGGGATTACAGACATGAACCACCAGGCCTGGCTCCTTCCACCATGTTATAATACAGCAAGAAAGCCTTCACCAGATGCCAGTGCCATGTTCTTGGACTTCTCAGCCTCCAGAACTGTGGGAAATGAATTTCTCTTCTTTACAAATTACCCAATCTATGGTATCCCGTATAGTGGCAGAAAATGAACTAAAACGATTACATTTAATTTTGACATTCATATATTTAGCATCCATGAGTTTACCCACATGTGAGAAACACTGAAGTTTCATAACATCTTAATAATGTCTAATTTTGCAAAGGAAGAAATTAAGCTGAGTACAATGTGAACATGGTATTAGTGAGTGGCCCTGGACAATGGCCCACAATCTGTAGTTCAACATGGCTTCCTACAGTCTGACTGAAGAGTTATTATTAAGTAATAAAACTTGCTTTGATTCTCTGTAGGAAATGCCCTCCCACCCTACCCTCCAACAAAGTTGGCTGATGATATAAGAAAAGATTAATAAATTTAAGAAATAGATGGTTGGCAGCCAGAAAATGTAAGTTTTGGATAAATTAAAGGGTAAAATATTAAACTCAGCAAAAGCTGGGATATATGATGTAAAGTTCACCAGACGCTCTATATAAAAACAAGAAAAAGCAATTTTTAGACTGTTTTAAGAGCATTCCAACCAAATACAAAAATTGCTTGTATATGAGAAATCAAACCACACTAAAAATTAAGAAGGCGGTTAACTGATGGAATGAAAGGATGCATATCAAACAGATGAATCAGGGTAAATGTGATTAGAGAAAAAGTCAGCTTATTAATCTTTTTAAAGAATTTTAAGGGAAGCAATAGAGAGTAAGAGCACTGAACTGACCTTTACCATGAATAAAGGTAGATTGAAAGTGCTAACAAAGCATCTTCCCCCAGCATATGAAGTAAACATAAGATCCAGCATTAATCTAATGAATTGCTATAGAAGCATTTTCTCCAGCACCAAAGAACACATTGCATTATATATTACAACAGATACTCAAGGCAGACCCCCAAAAAATCACAATCATGAGAAAAGGATAACATTTTTAGATATACAGGCAATGTATTTTCACACCAATAATTTCTAGTTTCCAGTTTTCCCAAAACTCTCCCTCACTTTGAATCAGTAGTATTAATCACTTAAAAGAAATGGATTTGGGGTTTTAGATTATATTTTAATACAATTGAAACAACAGGCTTTACTTTCAGGGAAATGAATTTTTTGAATCCTCAAGTCTTTCTTTAACACAGAGTTTTAAGTGCAGAATATAGAATTATGCAGAAAGGATGCAGGTTATGACATAAAAGCAACTTTCCTGGACATAGAAAAGGAAATAAAAGTTCAAATAGCAGGCAGGAGGTAGAACAAATAGGGGCGATGACTGATGCCTGTAATCCTAGTGTTTGGGGAAACGGAGGTGGGAAGATCACTTGAGGCCAGGAGTCCAAGACCAGCCTGAGCAACATAGAGCCTCCATCTCTATTTTTAAAAAAAGAAAGAAAGAAAGTTTTAAGAGGGTAAAGCTAGCCAGTATGTTGCCTAGAACCCCCAGAAGAGAAATCAGGGCTCATACACCACCTTTCTGGGTCACAGCCTAATAGAAACCACCTCCCCCCACCTGCCCCCCACCCAAAAGAAAGGAAAAGAAAAGGAAAGGAAAGGAAAGAAAAGAAAAAGAAACCATTTCCAAATCCTATGCATGGCTAATTAGATGAGCCAGAGATAGCACTTCTAGCTGTCCATCACTTGAGCATAGCATGCAGGAGATCTTGCATTCCTGGGTAGGGAACATGGAAATTCTAAGAACAGTGGACTTGTTAAACGATAATTTTATTTTGCAAGGGGGTTATAATAATAACTCTCACACGGATATAGACTGAGCACATCAAAGTTTGTATTTAACTCTTTAATTAATGAGAGAACAAGTAAGATGTACATCTGGTTCAAAGGAGATTTCAAAGAACATTTATATATTCTTTTACAGCCAAAAAATTTATGTATCTATGTAAAATGGATCTGTGCACAGGGAAATAAGCTATCGCATTCCACTGTGTATAGTTACTTTGCATTTCTGTGGAAAAGAATTATCTGTATCATTATTAGTTTTCTACAACTTACAGAATTGTAAAATAGCTCAAAGAAATCATTAAAGGCTCTCAATAATCTTCTCATTCAGTGCAAATTCTTTCACAAGAACTGGAAGAGACCTGATAACTGTAGAAAAAGGTGAGAGACTGCAGAGACCTCACCTCTAGAGGCAATGGCATATCTTGTGGTGATTGGCAGCACAAGTCAGGAGAATGACCAGGAATAGGATCCAACCAGCCCACCATGAGGAAACCCAGCACTGGATGCCTAGTCACTAAGGTGGGATAAGGGTCCATTCAATGAAGGGCCCAGAAGGCAAAAACTCCTTTTCCCAATCTCATCAGGATACTGAGCTCCTGCTTGAATCCAAATACCATCTTGGGAAGGAAAAATGAGGAGACCCAGTGAAAGGTAGAAAGAGCTGAAGATTAAAGTATTTTATAGAAAGAGATCACTTTAAAACAGAAGAAACTGGTTGCTTTTAAGCAGAGGAAACTTGGATACACAGAGACACAGAAGAAAGACCATGGAAGGGCACAGAGAGAAGGTGGCTATCTGCAGGTCAAGGAGAAAGGCCTCAAGAGAAACCAACCCTGCCGACACCTTAATCTTGGACTTTCAACCTCCAAAGTTGTAAGAAAATAAACGTCTGTTGTTTAGGTCACCCAGTCCATGGCATTTTGTAATGGCAGCCCTAACAAACTAATACAGCATTTTAAGGGTTATGATTTTTTTTTCTTTTCCACATCAGGAGGAACAAAAGCAAGAAGAGAAGTCAGTTTTTTGTTTGTTTGTTTTTTTTGAGTTGGAGTCTCACTCTGTCGCCCAGACTGGAGTGCAGTGGCCGCTCCCGGCCACCACAGCCTCGACCTGCTGGGCTCCGGCGATCCTTCCACCTCAGCCTATTGAGTAACTGGAACTACAGTCACACGCTACCATGTCCGGCTGATTTTTTGATTTATTGTAGAGATGAGGTCTCGCTGCCCAGGCGGGTCTTGAACCCGCGGGCTCAGGCAATTCACTCACCTCAGCCTCCCAAAGGCGCGGGATTACAGGCTGAGCCACCAAGCCCGGCTGAGAAGTCAGTTTTATAAAATGCAAAAAGTTACTTGTTTCATTTTTTTGGTTTTGGACATCTGTGTAAATTTTAAAACTCATATTAGATGAGCTCTTCATAAATTTTGGGCACATTCTCAAACTCAAAGTTGCTAATAATCTTTACTAATCACAGCTCTTGAATGGTGCAAAGCCCTACGACCACCAAAGAAATAATTCTCAACGAGCTCAAAACCTCCTCTTGGAGGTTGCTCAATGTCAGGCTTCTGCAGAATGGAAATTATGAGGGGAAACAATTCTGAAGCAAGGGTAAGACTAAAAGGAAGATATTTTTGAATCAGTTTCTTTCTTAAAATCACGATTAATAAAATACTTGAGACTGGGCAATCTGTAAAGAAGAGAAATGCAATTTTTCATGAGTCTGACGGCTGCAATTTTTCACGAGTCTTGATGTCCAAGATCAAGGCCCTGACAGAGCTGATATCTGGTGATGGCCTGCTCCACTGATGGTGTGTTCCTGCCATGGCATCCTCACATGGCAGGAGGGCAAAGGGTTCTAAGCTTTTTCCCACCAGTCCTTTTATAAGGCACTGATCCATTCATGAACCCTCATGGTCTAACTACCTTCTAAAGGGTCCACCTCCTAATACCACCACAATGGGGATTAATTCTCAACATAAATTTTGGAGGAGACATAAACATTCAGCAGTATTTGTTTTCTCTTTTTCAAATTGTTATTTGTTCCTGAGCTCTTTGGTGGAAGGAGGCAGATCACACAGGTTTTTTGGAAAAGCAACTCTAAACAAGTGTTTAAAGAATACGTTTTTCACTCAGCAATTGCTAGATAAAAACTCATGAAGTTAATCTGAATAAAGATACACTCAAACATAAACATCTGGTATAGAAATAATGCTATGCTAACTTCAGCAAGAAAGAAAAACACAAATACTACATTTCCAAATTTAGTCAGCTAGGGACATTGAGTCAGGCCAACTTAAAACAGACCCAAGATTCAATCATTCCAAGGAGTTGAGTATTGTCTCTTATCTACTAATCTAAAATTAAATTTCCCGTTTAACTTTGACATAGAGATTATTTATAGACATTCAAAAAATAAGAAGAAAAGCAAAAGGCTTAAACCCAGGTCACATTTCCTAAAACCAAAAGCAGTAAGAAGAAAGCGACATCTAATGGTCAATTTATTTCAAAACATCTCCAGTTGCCTCCTAAAATTCAAGAGACTAGAAGAGATTTTTGACATAAATCGCCAGACAAAGATAGCCTCAAAAGTCATCCTAGACAGTCGAAAATGTCATCAAGTCCTCTGGGAAACCAACTCAATGCACTCAAATTAATGTGCTTGACTGCAGAAACTTTTGTCCAGAAGATATTCCAAAGCCTAACCATAAAAAGTTTAAATGATATTAGACTCATTATTAAGAGGTTTTTTTTTTTTTTTTTACTCTTTTGAAAAAATAACAAACACTTATGAGGTGCATACGTGCCAAATTCTGTTCTAAGGGTGTCATATATATTAACTCATTTAAGGATTTTTTTCACAATCCACATTATTTATGCAAATGAATAAATTCTATTAAAATTCTTAAGTGTAGAGTAGGAATGAATTAATGTTGTGAGAAGACAAGAATATTAAATTTGTTTAATTACTTCTTAAAATAGAACCACAAAGGATCTTGAGAGGTCATAGTTTATATTTTGGCCTTCAGGAGTTGTTGAAAAATCTATGCCATGAGGGAAATGCAGCATTTTTACTTATTTTTTACTTATCCTTTATTCTTTCTACCCTGTTCTTTACTTTCCTGTCTTCCTCATTTGTGAAAAACATTTTTGTCAAACTTTTTGTTGGTACTTTTTGAGTGCATTAAGTAAACTTCTAAAGTTTATCCATTTCCAGGTATCATCCTGCCAATTCCAGAAACAGTTACAGATCAATACTAATAACTAGCTTTAGCTTAGTAGGTCAAATGGCCAGGACAATAACAAGAATAGGTACATGAATCTCAACATATGCTTCTTCTATAGCAAAATGTCTTTAGAGAAAGATTAGATTATAAACATTAACTTAGACTGCCTACTAAAAAGAGATTTTAAAAATATTGTGTGTTTATCACCTTAACTAATTAAATATTAATCAATATAAACTGCTCCTACATTTAAATGTAGTTTTATTTCTCATAAAAGTTGTAGAAATCGTATTTGTTCTCACTTACCATTTTTTAAAATACACTTAGAGGCTCTGAGTGCAGTTTTGTTACATGGGCATATTGTGTAGTGGTGAAGTCTGGATTTTCAGTGTCACCATCATCCGACAGTGTACATTGTATGCATTATCACAGTTTTATCAGTCATGAATGACACGTAACTCTTGCCTATACATAAGCTCAGTGTGAGAGACAGATTTAGGGATGTTTTTTGGTAACGACCATATAATAACCATGCCTTTGCAACTAATGAAAAGGACATTAATTTATTTCTTATGGACTCATAATTTGTCTTGAAGCATCTTCTGTTGTTGTATAGACCTTTTCCATGCTCCTTGAAGGCTGGGGGGGTGCAGGAGTCCAGGGGTTTACTTGTCTCCTGCTTTTGAGGTGTATCTCTGCTACACATGGAAGCCATTTCTCTCTTTTCCTTTTGTAATAGTCAGAACAGAAAAGCATAAACTACATAACTGTACCAGAATATATAAAATCCTTTGCTTACATTTCTCCAATCAAGAAGAGGTTCTGTTAAGAACTAAGTTTTTATGTGGCCCAATCTTTCCTTAAAATTTGAATATTTTATGCATGATACAAGAGGTACCCAAAAAATGTATATTCATTTTAAAAGGTGTTATCTATGTATTACTTTTCAAAGTTGAATTGAATTATGGTAGTAATGTGTACTATAATGTTTGCTCAACCACACTTCTGCCATTTTCTTTGACTATCTTGCCTGTCACATGGTGACGCTAGCAATCATTTGATTAACGCCACCTTTTGAGCAAATGCCACACTTAAAATGTGTATACATTTTTTGACACCTTCTGTATATTTTGCAGAGAACACATTAAGTTTATTATTAACCAAGCTGGTAAATCTCCAGCTCCTTCCAAATCTTTTAGAAGAGTTAGTCACTTGGTACTCTGCAGAACAAAAAAAGCACAAATTTCAGACATATAACCAGAGCACAAATTTCAGACATATAACCAGAGCATGTATAGAGAATCCAATAGGTACACTGCAAAATAGAAAAAGACCCTGGCTCACGTTATTTATTGGTGACTTCCAGGAGCATGGACATGAGGGTTTAGGGGTTTTTATTCCTCTCTCTCTCAAAGGGAAAAAACTGCAAAAGAAAAACAAAATGTGTCCCTTTTCTCATTCCACATGTTAAGAGGAAGAAATGTTTTAGTCAGGTTTCTGACTCTGGAAAAAGTGCCATGATACTGGCAAAAAAAAAGAATAAAAAATGAAACCTACAAAGTTCTTCTTTCATTAGAGTCCCAGATTCCCTCACAATCCAGGCCCCAGGATCTCCCTCTCAGTTTCTTCCCAAATAAAGACCTCCTCAAACTCTTACAGGAAGCTGCTCTCCAGCCTCAGTTCAGGCCTTGTTCCAGTACCCAAGAGGCCCTGGCACATGTTAAGTTCTCAATACACGCGTCTTTAGTTAATTAATTATAAAATGAGCACAGTTAGGAGTTTATTTGTCTATAGGTCAGTTTCTCTGGCCACAGTTAATCTGAAAATACATTCATTTCAATTTCATGGTTATATTTCTAGAGATGTTGAGAAAAAGCAATAATGTTAAACCAGACTAATAACTGAGACAGGCCTTGTGTCAAAGGGATGGGGACTGATATGACTAAGACAATTTCCCTCGAGACACTGATAATTAAGTGAGAAGACACTTAATGCAACAACTCTCCTGGTCATTAACGGCCTTCTTTTTTCACATCTGTAAAACAAAATTTTTGATCCAGATGACTTCTGAAACACAAAAGTTTTGCCAGAGTTTAGGCAGAAAACAAGAAAGTAGCTGAAGAAGACAGGAAGCTTTATGGTATAGCCGAAAGGGAAATCTAATTCTCCAAAAACTCAGAGAGGGAAATGCTTCTCATGAGAAAGGAATGAAAGACTAATTCCCAAGGATTTTCTCTTCATACAGCACGTCATGGAGAAAGATAAATGGAGAAATGTGGCAGTGAAGAAATTCTGTAGTTGAGAAAAAAGACAGGGAACTTTTTAGTAGCTGCCCTCATGGTAAATTTTCAAAAGAAAGAGATTTTTTTCAAACTATCTGCAGTTATACAACTTGTTGTGTTTTTTATTTTATTTCCAGTCTGGTTGTAAACTGGTCTCTGATCTTTGTGAAATTAGAAAGAGACATTGTGACACTTTATCCCTTAGTGTATGGAAAGAGAATAAACAGTATCTTGAGGGCAGTAATTACAGAATTGCTTAGTCCTGGTCCAGAAGATTTGAAAAGAAATTTTTACAACAGTACATTAAAATGAACACACTGTGAAGGGCCTAGTTGCAAACTAACAAGTCAGCCTGCTAGAGTTTTATTGACACTGGCAGAAGACATGAGATTCCTGGATCATAGACAAAGGACAGATTATTATTCATCACAATCATAGTAGCCAGAGTATCACTATTTGATCCAGTTCCTCCAAGCCCCAATACCCACAAGACGATGCAAATAGGACTGGATAATACCAGCATTCACAGCGGGTTGTGCTCCATCTGAAAAATAACCTGAACTTAGGGAATCTGAATATTTCATAATAGGAAATAAGCATGCCTGCTTTAAACCCTGGAAAGACACATTATCTTTATTATACCGCATAGTAAGCATCTGTGCCCTTTGCTCCAGAGCGGGACTCTATCTCTATCTGCCAAGCTGTATTAGTTTCTTATTGCTGTAACAAATTACTCCAAACTTAGTGGCTCTACCAAGACACATGTATTCTCTTGCAGTCCTGGAGGTCAGAGGTCCAAATTGAGCCTCACTGCGGTAAAATTTATTTTCCATTTCCTTGACTTTTCCAGCTTTTAGAGGCCACCTGAGTCCCTTGGCCCATGGTCTCTTTCTTCCATTTTCAAAACTGGCAGTCAAGTTGAGTCCTTTTCACATAAAATCACTCTGACATCCTCTACTGCCTTGCTGTTCCACTTGAAAGTTTCCTTAGGATTACATTGGGCCTACCAGAATAATCCAGGAACATTTTCTTATTGTAAGGTCCTTCAGTATATTTGCATTCTTAATTTCATCTGAATTCTCATTTGACATATAAGGTAACATATTCCTCTGAATATCCTGAATCCTGGGATTAGGATATGGACATCTTCAGGTTGCCATTATACTGCCTAGCCTATTAAATTATAAGAAAACCTACCCTTTGTTCCAGAGGGAGGCACAACACAATCTCTGTTTTCCAAGGCTATTAGTTATATGGTTTATAGTTATCTACTGTATATTTCAAAATAACTAGAAAATAATAATTATAATGTTTCGCATATAAAGAAAAGATAAATATTTAAGGTGATGGATGTCCCAGTTACACTGATTTAATCTTTACAAATTATGTGAATGTATTAAATTGTCACATATACCCCCAAAATATGGAGATCTGTTTTACATAAATTTGTAAAAAAATAATTTATTTTAAAAAAAGAAAAAAAAAACCCTGTTACCTTTCACTCTGATTTCAATGTCCTGTGCTAGATAATAAAACTACTTTGAGCTGCAAAAAATAAAATAAAATAAAATAATTTACACACACACACACACACACACACACACACACCCCTCGGAAAGATAGTCCTAAGCAAAGGGCAGTTGGTGCTTTGCTTTACAACACATGCAGACATGTAGATGGAAAATAATCACCCAACACTCACCACCACCTGCTACCTTTATATATTTGCATTAAAGCTGAGTAAAGATTTTTAGTTGCTTTAAATTATATGTAATTTTTATTATGACACCTGATAGAGTCTTGATCACAAAGTTGCCTTGGTTTATGTGGGTTAAAAGGCTAGATAATTCTCTGTATTCATGGAAAGAGAATATTTGTTATAGATTTAGGGAATACTGTACAGTTAAGTTATATGGATATATTGTGTAAAGCCTGGGCTATTAGTGAGGAATCATATGAATCTTTTTAGCAGAAGTTTCCAAGTTTAACCAGGGGCTAAGAGTATAATCAAGCATCGTCCACTTGCAGAGATCAATGAACACGTACAGGAACCAAAGCGGTTTAAATAACCCAACAAAGTTGGTTTGGAGGCCAATGCTGGTGAAAGAGTCCTTTGATATTTCATTCCAGTGCTAAAGGATTTTCTGTCAGGAAATTCTCCATACTTAACCTTAAATCTTGTTATTTGCAGCTTTAACCCATCTCCTCTTAATCTGTCCTTAAGGATATCTCTTTCACATGATCATTTGTGTCTTCCAGAAGGAACAAAGATAAATAAATTGTTCTCCCTGATAAATTTTTCTGAAAGAAATTTTCCCTATTATTTTTGTACCAAGTCCATAAAAAGGCTTATTTTGTAAATTTTAGTTTCCAGTGAAGGTAAATTCTGTCCATGTTAAGTTATTCTCATTGGAGCAAATGGAATGATGTTTATCACCTTTAGGAAAACAGTTGCATTTTATATTTTGCTTATAATAAAATGTTAAAAATAGAAGTTATAACTGAAGCACCAAGGTAAAGTGTGAGACCGTATACAGAATTTGCAAATAAGTTAGCCAGAAACCCATTAACATGGCTCTTGAAATCATTTATGTACAGCGAAATTATAAAAGGCCAGATTGTTAGATACAGGTAAGGATCTGTGCAAATAATTTCTTTGGGAATTATTATTGGAGAGAAGCTGTTGCTTCTCCCTGAATCCCACTATTCCAACACCTCAAGAGAGACTCAGGGAAAGCCTGACCCTTGCCTTATAGCAAGAGAGAGCTTTAAGACTATTCTGACAATAAAACAATCCTCCTGGCGGACAAAAGCAGAATGAAGAAGAGTTTACTTCTGTGTTACAATCAGCCTTCATTTCCAGAGTTTGTCCAGGCAAAGCATGTGTTTCCTGTACATCACTTGCAGGTCTAAGGATCACCATGTATGGTGTGCAAGTTGTGTGCTGTCAAGGTCAAGGGTGCAACACCTAATTCTAGGGGAGGAGGAGGTCAAGGTCTATTCATGAGGTAGTCATGACTATTCATGAGGTAGTCATCGTAAGTTTGTATATTTTCTGGTAAATGGCAATACAGAGTTTTGTTCTAATAAAACCAGTATATATTACAATTTCCCAATTGCTAGAAATAAAGTGTCTTGAGGAATGGCACCTGTTTCTAATAAACACAAAGCACTGCATAGCTGAAAGAAATGGCACTAAGTGAGAGACAGAAGGAGCCAGAATAGGGGTTGTCTTGAATCCCATTCAAAAGAGATATCTGGAGAGGCCAATGAAACTCCAGCAAACAGAAGCCAGAGGTGGACCCCAAGACCTCAAGAATCTGCAGATGGAACAAGCAAGAATGTTCAACTGGAACAAGGGAATTACAGATGAGAAACTCACAATCATGAGAGGAAATTTGTGTCCATAGAACAAAGGAAAGCATCACAATAGAGAACGAGTTCAGTTTGAGTTTTGGCAAACTCCCACCTACAAGAGTAGATTTTAAGTAAGAGTCTCATTATGCCTTTCCCCACCTCTCCTTCTTCCATCCTGTTTCAACCACCAGGGTCAGCAACATTGGTTGACAAGATGGAAAGTGTGATAGAAGCACATGTGTAACACGCTACCATAACACATAGAGGTGGAAAGTCCTAGAGGAATGTTGGTTCTCAAACTTTTCTCTCATACCTTCAGTTACTCACCCCCCCCCAGGTTTAAATACCTTGTATACAACCCCAAAATCTATTTTACACATACAGAAATTATTTATAATACTCCCTCAATCTCGAAGTTTTTGATAAATTTTAACCTTACTGTATATGGTTTGAGTTTTACTAGTATTTAGTGAATCATGAAACACAACAATCTAAAGCTTAGGAAAGAGGTGTAAAAAAAGTTTAAAAAGGAACAGAAGACCAAAAAGTAAGTAGAAATAAAGAAGGATAAATAAAAACAGAAAGCAGACAAGCAGACAGATTTCCAAGTAGGACAATGTGGTGTTTTTTAACTTAATTGATACCGTATGATCAAGTCAATAAAAGCAAGATGGCTGACAGGTGGATCCTGTCACTGCCTCCAGCAGCTGTCTAGCACCCCTGGAGTGACACAATCACACCACTTGGGGATGTGAATAATAGGAGATCAAACTGTCAAGTTTACCAGGCTCGGTGGCTCAGCCTGTAATCCCATGCCTTGGGAGGCTGAGGTGAGTGGATTGCCAATCCCACAGGTTCGAGACCCTCTTGGGCAACTTGGCGAGACCTCATCTCTACAATAAATCAAAAAATTAGCCGGGTGTGGTAGCACGCGCCTGTAGTTCCAGCTACTTGGAAGGCTGAGGCCGAAGGATCGCCGGAGCCCAGCAGGTCGAGGCTGCGGTGGCCAGAAGTGGCCACTGCACTCCAGTCTGGGCGACGGAGTGAGACTCCCAACTCAAAAACAAACTAACAGTCAAGTTAAAAAGCTGAGAAACCAAAGAATCTCCCCGGACAGGAACCTTACCAAAAAAATGGGGAAGTTAGTCCAGACCCAGCATGGACATTCAATCCAAAGGTCACAGTAAAGCAATGTGCCAAAATTAACAAAAACAAGTGGAAACCAGAGATTTGCCAAAATGACTAAGTCCAAACCAGGTCAGTGATCAGGATATTTGATAAAAATAAGGTAACTCTGAAACCCAGACAAATAAGCAGCAGTCTTCCAAGGAGGGCACACTTGCCCTAGACGTGCACAAAGATTTTAGAATGGGAACAATGCCACAGATAGTTTTAAAGAAATCATCTTCAGATTATCTACTTTTGGAGGTAATTTTTCTACAACTGATAACAATTTGATAATGCATTCTCCTATTTCTCAGTCACTTTTCTCTCAATTTACTAAGAAAGGTCTACCTCTTACCCATCTCAAACCTTAAAATGGTTCTAGAACCAAAGAAACAATTCAATTAATTCCTTTAATCAAGCCCCCATAAATAGCTTCACATATATATATCCTCAATTAATCTAATTAAAAGATGCATTTCCTATATATTTTTACTGTTTTAAAATAATTTTCAAATATTTTAATATATCTATATTATTTTGAGTAGCTGCAGACAATTAATAACTACAGTGATAATTTGATGCCAAAGAACTATTTGAACACAACCTTAATGTCACAAAAGAATTACCTATATGCAATTTTTAACTTTAATTTTACATTTTTTTGTGTTGCAGCTAAGGTTCTTAGGGTGAATGTATCTGTCAGAATTCTAAGGAGAAATAGGACCAATAGGAGATAATATATAGACAAATGGAGATAAGATTATTTTAAGGAAGTGATTTATATGATTGTGGAGCCTGGCCCGTCTGAAATCTGTTACATTAACTAAGTGGGAGGCCATTAGACTGAGGCAGCTCCAGCACCCAGGGTTCCTATGTAGGCAAACTGAAACCCAACTCAGTGTAAATGATCATATTCTAAGACGATCAGAAACCACTGACCAACCTCTAGAGGCTTTCCACTGGAATGACTTCTTTGCCTTGCTTCCGCATTCACCCTATGAAAGCTTTCCCTTTTCCTCTTTGGTGGAGCCCTGAAGCACTTGAGGACTGAAGCTGACTGATTCATAAATCACTGTCTACTCGAATAAACTCTATAGATATTAGATCTTAGTTTATCTTTTAACAAATCTGTAGAGTAGGCTGGTAGGCTGGTAGCTCAGGCAGGAATTAAGGCTGCAGTTATGAGATAGAATTTCTTCTTCAAAAAATTTCCCTCAGTTTTTGCCCATAGGGCCTTTGCCTAATGGAATGAATCACCATCTGCATTATCAAGGGTTATCTCCTTTCATTAAAGCCAACAGATTGTAGATGTTAACCTTTACTTAAAGACAATGTTAACCCCATCTATAAAATACCTTCACCACCGGGCTCGGTGGCTCAGCCTGTAATCCCGCGCCTTTGGGAGGCTGAGGTGAGTGGATTGCCTGAGCCCGTGGGTTCGAGACCCGCCTGGGCAGCGAGACCTCATCTCTACAATAAATCAAAAAATCATCCGGGCATGGTAGCACATGCCTGTAATTCCGGCTACTAGGAAGGCTGAGGTGGAAGGATCGCCAGAGCCCAACAGGTCGAGGCTGTGGTGACCGGGAGCAGCCACTGCACTCCAGTCTGAGCGACAGAGTGAGACTCCAACTCAAAAAATAAAATAAAAAACAAAACAAAATAAAATACCTTCACCGCAATACCTAGATTAGTAAACTGAACAACTGGGCACTATAGCCTAGGCAAGTTGAAAACTAGCCATCAGGTTGAACAATAATAAAAGTGCAAAAATAAGTTACAATATATTATTTTAAAAATGGAATGAAAACAATTTCAAGGAGTAAAAGAAATAATCCAATATTTTTAATATAAAAGTCAAATATTTTAAGAGTGTTTTAAAACACATATCTTTTGCAAAATGTTTAACTTATGAAAACCATTACATGTTAACATAAAAGTATGCAAAAATATGCATGTATTGGCTGCCAAAATGCCTGTAGGGGTTATACAAGCAAAAATGTTTGAAGACAAGTTCTAGCTAGGGTAACAGAGTATAGTAAATCCTCACTTAATGTCATCAATAGGTTATTGGAAACCGTGACTTTAAGCAAAACAACATAAAACCAATTTTTTTCATCATCATTATAACAAAAGAACATGGAATGAAATGACGTTATTCGAGGAAATATGTTGTTCTGCTTACAGTTGCCGTTTCTAAGAACCTACTGATGGCATTAAGTGAGGATTTACTGCATAGTTGCTAAATTTATGGACTCAGATTTTGCTGTACACATATAGTAACTGTATGAATTTGAAAAAACTGAAATTTCTTGGTTTGAGTGATGTTGTTATTCAAATATGCTATATTAATAGCATTTACTTGATGAGGTTTGGAGGAAAATTACGGAGACAATATTTGCAAAGCACTAAGCACAGCTCCTGACACACAACAACTCCTCAACAAACGCTTCCTATTGTTTTTATTCAGCCGGTATCAATTACCAAACAGAACCACCAAGACCTATAATGCAACTCACAACATCAAGCTTGTCCTGCCTGACCAGCCTTTCTCTGATCCTCTCTCCCAGTCAATCCCAAGTGTTCCATGGGGAGTCACTAAAGGATGGGTCCTTAATCCCAACCTCAGTTCATAATGTGTCATCTCCAATTTTCCTCCATAAAGTCCTTTAGCACAGGAGACCCCAAGTTTCTTAAACACGCATTGGACATTAGTTTTCCCTTATGTACTTGAGCACATAACCCCAGCTAGGCCTCTTCCTAATGGTTGGTCATGTTTCCTAAAAGACTTCTAGTAGACTATGAACTCAAAGTGCCTCTGCTGCTCTACTCAATTATGAGATAGCTTCCACATTTTAAAAGCATTTTTGCTCTTCCAGCTCATATGATTTGTTTGTCTAGAGGAACTATGGATGCTTTAGGTGACATGCAATAAACAATCAGTCTGTTTTCACCTTCACCATAACTCTTGCAGACTGGGCATGTTTACATGGTGATGCCTCTCAAGGGTTTTCCTGACCTTTAGCGTGTGTGTTGCTTTTTTCAGACTCTCCTGTTTGTCAGCCCAAGTTCAGTCTGGTGAATTTCCAGGTGCTGCTTCTCCCTCACAGGGCAAATGATCCCTCTCCAAGGCTTCTGCCTATAGAAAGCAGAAATTATTGAACTATCTGATATTTTCTGGAACTTTGCCTATTCATCCTAATGGACACTTTTAGTCATATTGAACTATTTCTCCAAATGTAAGCCACTGCATTTTTTTTCAAGTTGAGCTTAGAAAATAGGCCTCTACACAGAGACAAAACACCAAATATCATACTAACCCTTCAGCATAGCTGATTTTGAATTTGATCAAAGAATTTTTTAAATTTGATCTTCACAGGGCATGAATTTTCTGGAACAACCCTTCTCCTTTCCCTGTTTAAATTAAAACATGAAGTCACTTTTTTAAAAACCCTAAGTAATAATGTACTTTGAAGATGCTTCAGAGAAGTAGAACAAAGAGGAATAAAATACCTTTTTTTAAAATCTTTTTTCTGAGCAAAAAGAAAAAAAAATTACTTCCCCGACTACACACACCACTAAAAAATGAAGGAGAGGAGAAAAAGCAGATCCAAATGTGATTTCCTGCCTTTAAATCTTTTGCAGACACTCGTGCTAATTACCAAGCAAGCTTCATTTCCTTAGGTCACCAAAGAGAACAAGAGCTTTTCCAAGCAGGCTGAGTGGGTCTTACCTTCCCCTCTGCTAATGAAATTTCCAATCTGTCTCTGGTTTTTGCTAACAAAACAGGCTTCCTACTATTTCTGTCCTTTAGATGGCAGCATGATCTCTAATACTTTACTGTCTTTTCCCACAAGTTATGCAATTGTCACAATAAAAGAAAAAAAATTAAGGAAGGTTTAATTATCTGAGGGAGTTCTGAGGAACTGGAGAAACTGGGTGGGGGAAAGCATGGAGGGTGAAGGTGTGGAAAATGGAGAAGCCAGAAGTTATGTGTGGAGTCAAAATGTTCCCAGCTACCATATCTATGCCAAAGACAGTACAGCCTGGGTTATCATTGTCATATCCCACTCACTGTCACTTGCAAGATTCTGCACAATAAAAAGTGCTCATTTGTTCATTCAATACACATTTATAGACTTCCTATTGTGTGCCAGACACAGCAGGATATTAGACAGAACTAGACAACAGTACCCTTGAGCAGCAGAGCAGCAGATAGCAGACACTGGATACAGATGTAAATAAAACAGATCATTTTCTTTCACTTATTCTGCCTTCATGGATCTCATATTCTAGTGTAGGAGGCAATTAAAAAGGAAACAAATAAGTGTATGATATATATTTAAACAGTGATGAGGACTATGAGGAAAAATAAAGCAAGGTAAAGAGACTAGAGAGGGTATAGAGAGTGGCCATTTTATTTTATTTTATTTTTTGTAGAGACAAGGTCTCACTATGTTGCCCAGGCTGGTCTCAAACTCTTGAGCTCCAACAATCCTTCCACCTTGGCCTCCCAAAGGCTGGGATACAGGTATGAGCCACCGTGTCCGGCCTATGGAATGGCCATTTTAGACAGGACTGTCAAGGAAGGCTGCTCTCAGGAGGTAATATTTGACTAGAGACTTGATAAAGCAAATGAGGGAGTGAGCTCCTCAAATGTCTGGAAGTAAGAGAAAGAGAATAGCAATGCAAAGGCTGTCGTACCCAGGCATCCTTGATTGTTTGAGGAACAGGAGGAGGCCAGTATGACTGGAACAGGATAAGCAAAGCAGGGAGTAACCAGAGACATGAGGTCAGAAAGAGGAGATTATTTGGCCCTTGCAAGCCATGGAAGAGGTCCGAGTTTTATTGTAAAGGTTATGGAAGGCCTTTTGAACAGAGGAATAACATGGTCTTATTTCTGTTTGAAAGTGATCACTCTGACTATGGAACAGAGTTTGAGGTGGGGTCAATAGTGAAAGCAGAAAGGCCAGTCAGGAGGCCGCTACAAAAACCAGGGGAGGGTTATTGGTGACCTGTGGTGGAGGAGGGGAAACTGAGAGCCCCAAAATGGGGAGGGTTTGTATACTGGGATGGCTGGCTGGGAAGTGGTATGGCCGGAAGGGGCCAATAGTTCTGTTTTGGGCAGTTGGGTTTCAGTGTCTAATAGTTGTTTATTACAGATGTTAAATAAGCAAATAAACACACAAATCTAAAGCTCAATGGAAAGGTCAGAACTGAAGAAAACTTGGGAGTCCTGGGTATGCAAACAGTATTTGTAAACAAGTAGCTGAATTAGATCACACAGGGCGCAAGTGTGGATAGAAAAAGATCCAGGGACTGAGTCTTGGGGCTCTCCTGCATTTACGGGAACCTACAAAGGAGACCAGAAGGCCAACAGAGCAGGTAAAAAATCATGGCAGTTTGGTGTTCCAGAAGCTGGTATTTCAGTAAGGAGAAAGTGTTCAATTCTGTCAAAAGCTGTCAAATTTCTGTCAATTCTGTCAAAAAAGCTGTCAATTCTGTCAAAATTCAGATAAATGAGCACCAAGAACTGAGCACTGGATCTGGCAAGATGAAAGTCGTCCCTGATGTTGACAAGGGCACGCTTAGCAGAACGTGAGGAAAGGAGTGATTAGCGTGAAATAGAAAACACCAGGCAAAGACCATTGAGTAGAGAAATCCTGCTGAGGAGTTTTGCTATGGAGGAATGAGTTGAAAATTAGAGAGGGTGGGGGTTTCAGGAAGAGCTTTTCAAGAGGGGAGCTATTTCAGCACCTTAATGTGTTGCCAGAGGTGATCAAGGAGAGAGGGGGTAATGATGATGCAGAAGAAAGGAGAAGAATAATTACAGAAGCCAAACCAGATGAGTTGGAAATCCACTGCACAAGTGGAGGAGCAACTGGACTCTGTAACTGTGGTGGGAAGATGAGTAATCTTTCTGATTACTTCCCTTCTCCCAATGACATAAGAAACAAGGTCATTGGCCGAGAGTGAGGACGGGTAGGGGCTGTTGATGGTTTAATGAGAGAAAGGGAAAGTATGAAATATTCCTCTTTGGAAGTGGGAAGGTAAATACAATAGGGAGAATACAGTAAGATTTCAGGAAAGCTCCATAGGCTAGCTTGAAGTTTGAACGTTTAAATAATACCTGACAGTACATGTCTGTTTTTCTCTTCTTGCTACATGCCGATCCTAGTGAGCAAGATGGATCAGGAGGGACCTCTCCTGTTCTCCCTAGGCCTCTCGGATCACGCCTCTGGCTTCTTCACTGTTTCAACTTTCCCTCCCTCCCCTCCAACACAAGGGCCCAAAAGTAGTGTTTAGGGCTCTCGCGCTCTCTCTCTCTCTCTCTCTCTCTCTTTCTCTCTCTCTGCCACCTACTCCTCTGTCTCTGCACTTGCCCTACTCAGAGATCTCATTCACTCCCAGACCTCGAGCTATCTTCTCCAAATTCAGATCCCCATCTCTACCTTCTCTCCAGACTGAAAACTGTCTCCCAGGCCTCTCCATCTGGATATTCCACTGACTCACAGAACCCAGCAGGCACAGCAGCGAGTTACTTGGCACAGCCATCAAGCAGCTCCACAGAGCCTGCTCTTCATGTGATGTTCTGTTTCACTCAATATCACCCATCCAAATTCCCAGACGAGGGGCCTAAAAATTATCTTCAATGCCTCTCTTTTCAGTTTTCTTTGTTCCTCCCTATCCAAGCAGTTGCCGAGAATTTCTACTAATTCTACCCCGATACTGTCTTTCAAATTTAACCCTAGAATCTTTACCCTCATGTATACTGTTTCTCCTTATATCTACTATTTCCACAGTGACTGTTATATTTTTTATAAGGAGGGCCTGGTATTAGTCTCTGCTCAAAAACATTAATGTGTCCCTAATAAATCTTAAGCTCCTTAGCCTGGAATGCACATTCTTCCTGGAACTATTACAGCTGATTTTTTCCAGCTCTTGCCTCGCCTTGCTCCCTTCCATAGCTGTACAAGGGGGACCTAAAAACACCTGGAATTTATTTTTTAAATTGTGTGCTTATTCTTATAAATTTAAACTTCAGGCCAGGCTCGGTGGCTCAGCCTGTAATCCCGCGCCTTTGGGAGGCTGAGGTGAGTGAATTGCCTGAGCCCGCGGGTTCGAGACCCGCCTAGGCAGCGAGACCTCATCTCTACAATAAATCAAAAAATCAGCCGGGCGTGGTAGCGCGTGCCTGTAATTCCAGCTACTCGGAAGGCTGAGGCGGAAGGATCGCCGGAGCCCAGCGGTCAAGGCTGCGGTGGCCGGGAGCGGCCACTGCGCTCCAGTCTGGGCGACAGAGTGAGACTCCAACTCAAAAAAAAAAAAAAAAAATTTAAATGTCTGTCACCTTCAAAGTATACTCTGTTTGATGCAATACACCTATCAAGATGCTTTTTCCACTGCTTAGAACAGCTTTTGAACTTGTCAATTTTGATGCCTATTAGTCCTTCTGCCATTTTTTAATTTCACCTCTTCTGCATTTCCCTTTGAGGACTTCTTCATCAGGGGAAATAAAATAAAGTCATTGGGGCAAGATCAGGTGAGTAAGGAGGGTGGGACACTGAGGTCATGACATTTTTAGTCAAAAACTGCTGAACATTCAGCACCGTGTGGGCAGGTGTGCTCATAAATCACCCATCATGAAATGGGCAAGCACGTTGAAAGAATCTCCCCCCAAAAAAATTCAGTGAAGTCACTCTGTGTAGAAGGGTGGTGATAGCGGCAGTAGGGTCGTGACTGAGGCTCTCGGACTCTCATGGCTGTGTTGGGATTTAACCACTACCATGTCGAGCAAAAGGGCAAAGACCAAGACCACCAAGAGGCATACTGAGCACACAACATCCAATGAATTTGCCATGTTTGTCCAGTCACAAATCCAGGAGTTCAAAGAGGGCTTTAATATGATAGATCAGAACAAAGACGGTTTGATGGACGAGGAAGATTTGCATGAGATGCTTGTCTCACTAGAAAAAAATACAACTGATGAGTATCTGGATGCCATGATGAATGAAGCTCCAGGCCCCATCCGTTTCACCATGTTCCTTACCATGTTTGGTGAGAAGTTAAATGGAACTGATCCCGAAGATGTCATCAGAAATGCTTTTGCTTGCTTTGATGAAGAAGCAACTGGCACCATCCAGGAAGATCACCTGAGAGAGCTGCTGACAACCGTGCGGGATAGGTTCACAGATGAGGAAGTGGATGAGCTGTACAGAGAAGCACCTACCCACAGAAAGGGGAATTTCGATTACATTGAATTCAACACATCCTTACACATGGAGCAAAAGACAAAGATGACTGAAAAAACTTCAAATTCCAGTCAGATCTTCGTGGTTGCCACTTTCGGTATTTCTGAGATTTTCTCTTCCATGTCCTTTGCTTTACAGCTTTTGTCTTTTCTGTTGTATTTACTCTCAGTCATTTTGGGCATATGTATCATTATATATCTTTCCAGACTGGAAATGAGACTTTTTTGCCATTTTCAGAATAGAAAATAGAGTAACTTAACCAGCCCCTCCCAATATATTGTTTCAGAGAAAGTCACTCAATTTTTTCTGAACCATAATTAAACTTTATTACGGAATACTTACTTGTTTAAATTTATTTACCAAAAAAAAAAAAATTCACTGAAGTCAAACACAGGTGCTCACAATAATGCTAGCTGGTGGTACACTGATGCCAATGGGTTACTAGAACACTTACCTAGCAGGGGAAGCCAGTACTACAAGGGGCCTGTCCTCCAAAAGATAATTCCACTTTTTGGGGGGTTCCCCCTTGTATCCAACTGAGCAGGGTTCCTCCTACTTTCCCCACCATGCCAGCCACCCTGGTGATACCGATGAACTACAGAGGGTCTCCTGAGGCAGATGAGACCCTCAACCTCAGCCCAATATTCAGGTTCTTGATACCATCACAGGAAAGAACTTGGGGATGAGTCAGAATAAAACAAAAGCAAAAGTGAAAACAAAAGCAAAAAGAGTTTTATTGTAAAACTAAAGTGCACACTTAAGAGGGAGTGAAGGCATACTCAAGACAGTGAGTTGCACCAGTGAGCTTCAGGGTTTCTTTTCAGAGCTGTCTTTAACTAAGGGGTGGAATTTCATATTTGCCAGGTAGAACCTCTGATAAACAGGTTATTTTCTTGCAAGTCATGTGATTTCTTAACTGCTGGGTATTTTTCCATACTCCTGTGCCACCCAGCACTATTCTTATTTCACTGGTACTCACCAGTATCCATGGGAGCATCTATTTTCCCCAGTACCTCTTGGCACTAAAAGTAGAGCCTTGTAACTGGTATAGCTTCTAAAAGAAAGCAATTGACAGCCAAGTGCCTCGTCCACCCTTCTCCTGTCCTACTGGTCACCTTGGAAAACACATGTTCCAAACAGCATAGCTACATGGTGAAGGAGAACTGCCTGATATACTGGGTTTTATGTGAGTGAAAAGTAAACTTATTTTGTTACTCCACTGGAATTTTGGAATTTGCCTAATGAGGCAGGTAGCATTTATTGTCCCAGTGCCCCATTCCTGTGTCTTTGTTTATATAGATGCCATGGCTAAATGCTTTCTTTTTTTTTCTTTTTCCTTTCATTATCTGCCAATTATCTGTGGCAATTGAAATCCTCTCATCCTTAGAAGCAGTCCTTTTTGTATACTGGTATGTAGATTGGCTGGTCCGTGAAGACACTGCACCTAGGCGGAAGTCAAGGGAAGAAAAGTGGCAATGTAATAAGATTTCATAAAGGTAAATATATTGAATTTAAGAAACTGCCCTTGAGCTGAGGTAACTCCTTCCATATTTAAGGACCTTTTTTAATAAAATAATGATGATATTTGATGGCAAAAGGGATCTTTTCCCTCATTACTTGGCAAAATAAAGTTTGGCATTTGTATTTTGTTTCCAAAATTTCAAATCTGGCTACCAATGCACATTTAAAACGTAACTTTTGGCACCTTGGTCAGGAAGACTTTTATTATCCTCCCAGACCAAAATGACCTCTGACGTGTTTTATTTCACTCTGAGTCTTCAGCCTTTGAATTTTCTCTCTCCTCCTGGAGAGAAAATTCCTTCAGGCAAATGATCTTGTCTTATTCACCTTATTACTCATGCAAGCAGCTCAGAAAAAAATCTTCTTAAATAACAGAAAAAATCGAACTCTAAAAAACCAAATTACTTCAAAATTATAATTTCCAACATTTACTGTGCACTTGCTATGTACCAAGCACTGTTCTATGCATTTCATAAATATTTACTTATTTCATCCTCACAACAAACCTATCATGTTGGTTCCTCTCACCATGCCCATTTTGCAGAAAGATTATGCACTAGTCCAAGGTCACAGAGCTAGGTTGTGGCCACTTTAAGGCTGAAATCTCCAGAGCCCATGCTTTTAACATCTATGCTTCAGGTAGAATGGGTTATGGGCTTTTAAAAATACAAACCAGGAATCCTGTTCCTGGCTGGTGTTCTTTTCTCGAATATCACTTTTTCTTCGCTCTATTTTTTTTTTTTTGGTAGGTATTTATAATTTCAAGCAAGTTTATCAGAGAATTCAATCCTTTTTGTCACATCCTGTCAATATTTCAGTACAATTATCTCAAATTTTTCAGTCCACATTCTAATTTTCTGCATACATCTGTTTAGTTTTAAGGTCTTCCTCTGTGTGAATTTCTTCCCTGCCTGTCCCTCAGAAACAAAGTAAATTAAATTAAGTCATTGAACATTGTTCAGGCAACTGTGACAGAAACTCAATAAAGTGGGAAATAACATCAAGCTTCTTTTCATTAAGATTTTCAGTACCTATTTGGTCAGCTTTAAATAAAGTTGGATTCATTTGAGAGCTCTAGATGTTAAAAGCAGTGGGTGCCCCACAGGTCGAATCTTTGGATGCAGGTGTGCCATTTCACACTTTAAAAGTTTGAAGAGAATTTTGGACTTCAAACAGTAGGAAAATATCAATTCTAAAAAGAAAAAAAGATCAGAGTGGCCCTTCCATCAAAGAGGTTCAAATGATTTTATTTTAAGGTGATTTCATATTTCATTGGCCTGAGGGACTTTTCTGAAAAATCACAGGACAATTTTACTGGACAGCCATAATAGTGTGATATCATTCCCCTAAATTTTTTATCACAGTAGCCATCATGTATCCAAAAATATTTTATAAGAAAAAAAATTAGCAAATATTTATAGCAGGCCAAAATTTACCTAAATTTACATACTTTCTCAATGTCGATGTGGTAAATATTCCTATTCTCCCATATCAGTGACAATCCCAAGACGAAGATTCTTTTCACACCAGAGAGAACTCCCTTCCTCTCTGCCAGCAGATTCCTGCCAAAAAGTCTACTTGCTTTCTTTACCAAGTTCTTCTTGAAGGACTCTTTTTGCAGCACCAATAACAGACCTGGTGGTAGCCTAGGAACTCTTCTCATGCTCCATCCAGAGTGCAACTCTTATAGCTGAGCCCATAACTTCAACAACGAAGCAAGTCTCTCTTCTTGAGATCTTCTAGACATGTTCACATATCAAAGGCCCCTGAATGCCAGAGATTCACATGGAATTTGAGAAAGAGTGTCTCCTCACAATAGCACACATCACCTCTCCCGTGCCCAGCTACAGAAGATCCAACAACAGCCAACTACAGAAATCCACAATTTACAGAGGGGATGACAGATCTCTCTCAACCCAAGTAGCTTTTCGTTCTCTCAATGAGATTGTTAACTATCCTTTCTCTTAGAAGTATGTTCTTACACAAACCAAGAATTTGGGGCAGGAGTGTCACATATTTTTACAGAAAGAGAAAATATTATAGCGCCACCACAAAATGTTATTCTACCAACATATATTTTTGTTGCCAAGAACTACACATACAGCTGGGCTCGGTGGCTCAGGCTGTAATCCCACGCCTTTGGGAGGCTGAGGTGAGTGGATTGCCTGAGCCCGAGGGTTCGAGACCTGCCTGGGCAGCGAGACCTCATCTCTACAATAAATCAAAAAAAATCAGCCGGGGATGGTAGCGCGTGCCTGTAGTTCCAGCTACTTGGAAGGATTGCCGGAGCCCAGCAGGTCGAGGCTGCGGTGGCCAGGAGCGGCCACTGCACTCCAGTCTGGGCGACGGAGTGAAACTCCAACTCAAAAAAAAAAAAGAAAAAGAAATACACATACAGTATCTATGTAAACACATGAAGTTATGTTTATTAAAAGCAAATAATATGCCATTTTTGAAGTCATCAGGTGGTATTTATAAAAGTCAACTCTACAGTAAGTGAAAAAGAAAAGCTCAGAAGTTGCAAAATTCAAAAAGTAACCCAGGCTGCAGTGGTTGATCATAATGCAAGAAAAGTAGAAAGTAATGATTAAACTATAAACAAAAAAGATCCAATTTAAAAGAATTCATCCAAATGACCTTGATGTGATGATCACATTTTTGTTGTAAAATTCAGAAAAGAATGATTTTTTTTTTGTATGTGTTTTTGAAATTAAAGCCTATGTTTCTGATGGGAACTTTTCAATGCCAATATTACTTATCATTTACAAAGAAATGTCACTGTAAGGGAGGAAAAATATATTTTCATTCTACCTGATGGGGTACAGGAAATGCTACCCCAAAATATGGCACCTTAGCAGACTGACTATTTTAAGCTGAAGGAAATTGAGAAAACCATAGAAGCAGAAAGATCTCTCTGAACGTCTTCCTCCTCCCTTCTTTAAGACCTTTATGTGACAGGTGTCCTAGAGGAAAGGAATGTTACCCAGGAAGGCCAAGAAGAATTTGAACAAACACATTTCATTTAGTCTCCCTCAATTTATTACCATTAGATCACATTCTCTTTTTGTCCAATCATACTTCTACCTAACTGTCCATTCTTCATTGAACATAAGTATGAAAATGCAATTTTCCCTTGGTCTTTGGGTCTTCACTTCTTAAGTCTTCCAAGTTGTATAAATTTGTTATATGTTTCCCTCGTTCGTCTGTCTTTTGTCACAGGGGTGTTAGCCATGAACCTGGCAATAAGTGCAAACAAGATACTACTTTTTCCCCCCTACACACCCTTCTACAGTCATGGCTGGAGGCCCTATAACAAAAGATATATTAACAAGAGAAAAGCACACAAATGTATGTCTCCTTGCAGACTGGTTTTGCGATAAAGCCTTTCTTTTCTCAAAAGCTGGTACCATAGTTATTGGCCTCTGTGTACATCTGGAAGTGAGCCCATTTACTCAATAACACAAGTAAACTGGGGGAAACGTAGCAAGGCCTATTCATACAGATTCCTCTTTGTGTCCCTGTACCTTTCCAGCAGGTACAGAGAGGGCACCTCTCCCATAAGGGGCTTATGACCTGCTGCCTAGGTTTACTAAGCTGGTTCATGAGAGAAAAGTGAGGGAAGAAGGGGACTCAGGGTGACCTTCCTGCTTCTACTGTTTTCTCCAATTTCGCGTCAGTGTAAAATATTCAGTAAGTGGGGGTAGGGTGGCATGAATCCCATCATTACCGTGGCTATCCATGGACCTTTCATGGTTTAATTATTTCTGCTAAAATTAATTTGGTTTCCATAGAAATATCAAACTGCTGACCCTTTAGAAAAGTCTGCAGGAGACATATTATTACAGAATTTAAGACAAGTTCAAGATGAGACTAAAATATAAAATCAGACCCTGTGGTAAGTTCTATTACAAATTTATGGTCCCTTTAAAGTGTGTGTTTAAAAGATGATGAATCCCCAAGTACAGTAACTTTATACTAACTCATACCATTTCTCCCAAATGGCATTCAAGATGAAGAAAATTGCAGACTTGCCTCTAACTTATTCTAAGATAATTTCCCTAAAGCATGTTCTTCTAAGAGCAAAGAAACTCATTTAGGCTGTTAATTAAATCTGTCCTCTAAAGATGAAACAAGAAACATGAAGTTACAATTTTAAATATACTCACCCATGTACCTCTTAACACCTAAAATATTTTAACATTTGTCAAAGACATATTTGCATAGAATCAACTAAAAATACAGAAGTATTCCTTTTTTTGAAATTTAAACAGGCCTCTAGAATTAAAAATAAGACTTTCACAGGAACCATGACACACCAAAAAGCTGGGGAAAAAAAACTATGACTTGAGGGTCAAATAAAACTATTCCATGGTCACTTGGAAATTCAGGTATTTTCAGCAGACTAGGGGATTGTTTTCTATAAAGGGAAACATATGTAATCCATACAAATCTTTTCATTAAACCCCAAACTCCCATCTACAGCATTTGCTGGTTATAAAAATTCTACATATGGAAAGAAGTTTTAAAGCCACTGAGCTTGAAATTCAGTGTATGTGCACATAGACATATGCACATGATTTCCTGGGTGTATAACTTTAAGCAGCGTGTAAAATGCCTTTGTGAGTCTTGTTCTGTTTTTTTCAATGTTAAATGATACCGAGTTTTAGAGCAGCAGCCTCATGTCTGGGTTTATACTTTAACAGGATTTCTTATTTTCTCTGGCCACACGCAGTAGGAGGAAATTTAATTTGGTCCTCAGAGTCTAGGCATCAGGCACTAGTGGTTTCATTTACTTCTCAAATAAACTGTACCACCAAAAATTTAATCATCTGCTGATCATTCTATATGAAAAGACCCAGCCTCTTAATAGATTCCGTGGTAGAGGAGAAAGACATACAGGACTTGCACTTTGCAAGGGCTCTGTGATTTGACTCCTAATTATCCTAAATGATACCTCATTTTTTTAAAAAATTAAATGGGAATAAAGATTTCTTTCCTGTCTGACCTACAGGTTTGTGTAGCAGAAGAAATGAGAAAATGAATGTTCAGCATTCAGAGAGCACAGGATCTATGTGAGACTGGGGCAGCAACGATGAGTAGGACGCAAGGCCTGCTGTGAAGATGTGTAAAGAAATTCCTAAACAGAAAAGCACAGTGTAAGTGAAGGGCCTCATCATAAACCATGTGGCCCCTAGGAGGATAATATCTGTCCCCCAAAAACAGTCCAGGTACTTGACTTACAGTCTGGATCAGTTGCTGTTTCTCCATCTGAAAGCCCTTTTTTTTTTTTTTTTTTTTTTTTTGAGTCAGCAGTTCACTCTGTTGCCCAGGCTGGAGTGCAGTGGCATGCCGACAGCTACTACAGTTATGAACTGCTGGGCTCAGGTGATCTTTCCACCTCAGCCTTCCAAGCAGCTGGGACTACAGGTGTGTGCCAGCACACCCAGCTAACTTTTTGATTCATTGTAGAGATGAAGACTCCCCATTTTGCCCAGGCTGGTCTCACACCCCTGGGCTCAGGCAGTCCTCTCACCTTGGCCTCCCAAAGTGCAGGGATTACAGGTGTGGCTTTTCTCCAGCAAGTTCAGGGTTCAGTGCCGTGCCCCGCCCCACAAATTCCTGGCGTCACCCCCTCAGATCTCTTCTGGGAAACTCCTTTCTCAGTGAAGCCTTCCCTGGCCTCTGTTGTTTTGTTAGTTTGTAACTTTGGAGAACTCAGATTTTTTTTTTTTTTGTCTGTCTGGTTTATAATGAAATCCTATAAATCCTATTGTTTTTATTTGGGTGCATGGTTAAGATGTTTAATTTTTTTAACCTCTTATTTTTGAAGTTCTCCAAACATACTGTAGTGCAGTAACCCCAAATCTGAGAGGGCTTGGGCATAATGTTTACCTATTCCAAAGAAGTCACCCAGAGGTCCAGCAGGGAAGGACATTATTAGTTTATTCAAACGTATGGAAGGCATCAATGGTGGCAGGTCGGTGAAGAATCTGTGCCTCAGGGCGGTACAGCAAGCAGTGTAACAGGCAAACAAGTTAGTCAAATTCCTATCCAGTGTTTACAATTACATTGATTAAGAGTGATGACTACATTGCTTTCAGCTTTGCTTGGTCACCTGCATCCCATGACTCATTACTGGGAATATGCATCCTCTTCAGAGATCACCCTTGGCCAGAGGCTGCTTCCTGAAACGGGGGGAGGGGGGGGGGGGGGGGGGGGGAACAGTCTATATCAGGATAATGCTCCACATATACACAAAAGTAGAGCAAATAGCTTTATGTACCCCCACATACCTGTCACACTGCTTCAGCACTTGACCCAGCCTCCTTGTTTCACCTATAACCCTCTTTCTGAGGCTCCTCCCCCAATTCTGGGTTATTGTAAAGCATATCTTAAACACTTTTCACCATAATACCTCAGTATACTTCACCATAATACATCTGTATATATCTCTAAACAGTTAAAGCTCTTTTTTGTTTTTTTAAAGATGTGTGGTACAATTCAGGGTTAGGTATACAAATGTTCATTACGCAGGTACCCTTCTTGATGAGGTGTGCCTCCCCCAAAGTTGTTTTTTTTTAATGAAATCACAATTATATCAGCATACCTAAAACTGACCACTGAAAAAAAGAGGAAGGTGAGTCCTTTTAATTTATCAGGCCCAGAAGGACATTAAAGTGAAGCAGCAATCACATCCTACTCATCTCTCTCTCTCTTTTATTTTTTATTTTTTCTGAGGTGGGATCTCACTCAGGCTGAAGTGCAATAGCATGCAGTGGAGTGCAGTGGTTATCACAGCTTGCTGCAGCTTCAATCTCCTAGGCTCAAGGGATCCTTCTGCCTCAGCTTCCTGAGCAGCTGGGACTACAGGTATATGCCACAATGCCAGCTAAATTTTTGCAGAGATGGGGCCAGGGTTCAACCAATCCTCCTGCCTTGGCCTCTCAAAGTACTGAGATAATAGGCAGGAGCCACCATGCCCAGAAAGTTAGAACTGCTTGCTATTGCCACAAATAACTATAAATTAACCTTATCACGCTATATCAGACACTATAATCCAGACCCTATAGCTTACCAATATATACCCAGTCACTAACCAATGTTATTTCTGTAAACCAATGAGAATTCCCAGCAATTTTGTATCTGTCCATTCCCTATGCCCCTTTTTGCCTTTAAAAAACACGCTTACAAGCCGGGCTCGGTGGCTCAGCCTGTAATCCTGCGCCTTTGGGAGGCTGAGGTGAGTGGATTGTCTGAGCCCATGGGTTCAAGACCCGCCTGGGCAGCGAGACCTCATCTCTACCAATAAATAAAAAAATCAGCCGGGCATGGTAGCGCATGCCTGTAATTCCGGCTACTTGGAAGGCTGAGGCGGAAGGATCGCCGGAGCCCAGCAGGTCAAGGCTGTGGTGGCCGGGAGCGGCCACTGCACTCCAGTCTGGGCAACCGAGTGAGACTCCAACTCAAAAAAAAAAACAAAACACGCTTACAACAAAGGCCAAACGAAGCTCATGTCCAAAGTCACTTGGGTCTGAGTCTCTCAGGCAGCTGTCCTCACTTTGGCTCAAATAACTCTTTAAATTCTATTTTGTGCCTCAGCCTCTTCCTTTCAGATCAACACCACTGTATTCAAAATTACAACTTCCCCCTGCATTTCCTCTCTTTCCCTATTGTGTCTTTCTCTGTTGTTTTATTTCCTTCTGACTCACCATATTTGTTTTTTATCTGTTCATTTTCTCTCTCACCCACTGAAATATAAGCTCCCTGATGGCAGATACTTCGGTCCGCTTTGTTCCCTGATGTATCCCCAGTATCTAGAATTGTAAAAAACACTTTGAAGGCATTCGATCAGCTTCTGAATAAATTAATCCATCCAAGTCAAAAAAACCAGATTGGATCCATATGATGAAATTAGGGCAAGACTCTATCCTGGCCGTATACATCAATTTTTTCTCAGTCAAGCTTTTGATCCGTGCAAGATAGCTGACTGTTCAAATTTCCTCTTTAACAGAAAAGCTGAAGTCCTGGATTCCTATGCTATTGCTTAAGGGTATGTTCAAGTGACAAGATAAACAAACAATACATAATTACCACCTTGACAGAAAGCCATTTTATTTTTTTACAGAAGTTCTTTGTCCTGGAACACTGAGGAGCACAGTAAGCAAAATTTCCCCAACCTGAATGTGTTCCACCTGTGTATTAATAGTCTAGGAACAGACACATGCTAACAGCAAAATTTTCAGATTCTGTCTTGAATTAATATGACAAGAACAGCTAACATGTATAAGGGGAAGTCCCCCCCCAAAAAAACAGAATTATTTCTTGGAGTATAGGTCCTTTGTAGTGCAGGCTTCCCCCATTAGGTAAGTGTTCTAGGAACCCATTGGCTTCACTGAATTTTTTTTTTTGGAGATTCTTTTAAAGCATTTGCCCATTTCATGATGGGTGATTCATGAGAGCACTGCCCATGCCGCACTGAGTGTTCAGCAGTTTTTGGCCAAAAATAGTATAACCCCATGCCCCACCTTCCCTATTCACCCAGTCTTGCCCCGAATGACTTTTTTTGTTTGTTCCCGAATGAAAAAAATCCTCAAAGGGAAGCATTTTGCCGATGTGGAAGAGGTGAAACAAAAAATGGCAAAAGCAGTAAAAGGCATCAAAACTGAGGAGTTCAAAAATTGTTCTGAGCCACGGAAAAAGCATCTTGATGGGTTTAGTTCATCAAACAGATACTTTGAAGGTGACTACAGTTTAAACAAGTAAGAATAAATACACAGTTTTTTATAAATGAATTCTGATTTGGGGGAGGACCCTGTCATATTGAGCACTTTGTGCTAGATATTCTTGTGAGTATTTTACCCATATTAACTCATTTTATCTCCATAATGATCCTACCTACAACATAGGTACAATTATTATCCCCAGTTTACAGAAGAGGTAGAATAAGGCACAAAGTTTCACACAGCAGAACAGTTAAAAATACATTCCCAGGCAGACTCAGTGACTCAAGCCTATAATCCCAGCACTTTGGGAGGCTGAGGCGGGAAGACCTAGGAGTTCAACACCAGCCTAGGCAACATAGCAAGACCTTGTCTCTACAAAAATCCAAAAAATTAGCCGGGCATGGTGTGCTGCTGTCCCAACTACTCAGGAGACTGAGGCGGAAGGATCGCCTGAGTCTAGGAGGTAGAGGCTGTGGTGAGCCATAATTATACTTCTGCACTCCAGCATGGGCATTAGAGTGAGTCCTTGATTCAAAAGAAAAAAAAAATACATTCCGGAGCCTGACATCAATACCCTCCAGCTGGTGGTGAGGAGTGAGACTTGAACTTGGGGCGTCCAGAGTCTGTGCCTCTCTGTACCCCAGGAAGATCACACATTTGCATTCTCTGTGAGGAAATCAGCAGTGCACAGCTATGAGCAAAGCTTGGGAATCAATCCCACCTGGATTAGTACCCCAGCTCTACCACTCACTGGTTTATATGACCTACAGCAAATTAATGAACCTCTCTGAGATTGTGTCTTCATTATAAAACACGAATTATAATAACGCATACCTCATAGAGCCATACAAGTATTAAATGAGAAAAATCTATGCAAAACATTTAGCATGATTTCTGGCACTTAGTAGCGGTCCATATGCAGCACAGTGATTTAGAGTCCAGTCTGTGGGGCCAGACAACCCACACAGGAATTCCAGCTATGCCATCCAACTCTGTGATCTTGGGTAAGTAAGCTAATTTCTCTGTCTCTATTTCCTTGTCTATGAAAAGGGGAAGGAGTGGAATATTAGTACCTACCTCATAGAGTTGACAATTTAGAGTATTTCTCCTATTGCATGCTTAGAACAGCATCTACCTACTACAAATTTTTAATAAACGCTAATGATTTTATTATTTTTACCACCCATGCCCTTCGACCCTTTTCCCAACATGTTCCCAAACCAGCTTTTCATACTCCACACACCTAAATTTAACAGAACATTTAACAGAACATTAAAATTAACATTTCCACAGATATCCCAATACATCATAATTTATTTACAACTTTACACAGGCAAAGTTTCGAAACTGACTTCTAAACTCTCTGCCCCCTCCCCTCCTCTCCACCTCCACCTAAAAGCTCTCACCTCAAGAATGTAAGATTGAGAGGAAAGAGATAGAAAATTTGTGATGGGATTTATTTGGAACCCTGTTTCCCTGTGTGCCGCTTTGAGGGTCCCGAGAGAGAGTAGCGAGAGATTAAGAAAGACACAGACACAAAGACAAAAGAAAAGCTGGGCCCTGGTGGGACACTTTCCTCTGATGGAGAAGTGGCCCCGAACTAGCTTAGCGTGTTTGTTTTATAATCAAGCACAAGGGAAATTGGAAGGGATCCAAGGTCTGTGAGGAAGCCATAATGGAATTTTGTTGCTGCCTAAAGGCAAGCTGTTCCGCGGTTATCTTGTTGTAGTTGACTTTATCTGTACTATGTGCACCCGGATGTGTGGGCATCTGAGACGCCATTTCGTGTAGCAGGCTGCATCCCTCACAATCTGCCTTTGGCTAGGATGCTGAGCTTCCAAGTGAGACCTTGCCTACAAGCTTGGGGCCTTTACTCAAGGCCTGCTACAGTGACAGTACTTGTCTGTTCCCCACATCACATCTGCTCCCAACACCTGTGAGGGCTTCCTTCTTCACCCCAAAATGGGAGGCTCCCACTCAAAGGGTGGGAAATGTCTTGTGAGACACCAGATTCGTGTCTCAGGCAACTAAACAGCCTGAGGCAGCAGGACAGAGGCAGCTCCACCCTGATAGGATGGACCTGAGTGCCTGGAGTTTGTCAGGGTGAAAATGTGTGCAGATCTCCCAAGTATCCCTGGGGGCCGAGGGCAAGAGAAGATGAGCCCGGAGCCATTTAATTTCCAGCCAAGAGGATCACCTGGGAGGACAAGGGGCTTGCAATAGGGCAAGTCTGTGAGGAATGGACCAGCAGCTGAGGGGCATCAGTAAGCCAGAGAGCCATATCAAGCCATATCTTCCATATCAAGAAGGCTACAACGTGCAACATGTGGGCAAAAGCTGAACTCACAAAGTGCCGTGAGGAAGAGAGTCAGCTTTAGACATTGGTCAGGTCTGGAGAGAATGAAGCCATTCGGGCTCAGAACGTTCTCACTCTCTAATAGGGCCAAAATGGCATTTGGAGAGTGGTGGAAGATGGAGAGCCACAAAAGAGCCCGCCCGCGCCTCCCCTTAGGGGACCCCTGGACTCCTCTCACCTGCTCCAGGTGAGAGGGGAAGCTCCCAGGAGCCCCTGCCAGAGGGTGTGGGGAAGGATCTAATCTTTGAATGCAGACTGATGTGTTAATTAATACGTTGAACTGGACACTTTTATTTTATTTTAGTCAAGATCTCAACACTGTCGCGCAAGCTGGAGTGCAGTTTGAGCTCATCACTGCCTCAGCCACCTGGGCTCAGGTGATCCTTCTGCCTCAGTCTCCTGAATAGCTGGGACTACAGGCACACCCCACCCAAAATTAGCCAAGCTAATTTTTCTGTTTTGTAGAGATGAAAGTCTTACTTTGTTGCCCAAGCTGGTCTCAAACTCCTGACCTCAACTGATCCTCCTACCTAGCCCTCCCAAAGTGTTCGGATTACAGGTGTGAGCCACTGCATTCAGTCTGCACTGGACACTTTTCAAACCAAATTAGGCACAGTGGCTCACCCCTATAATCCCAGCACTTTGGGAGATCAAAGTGAGAAAATTGCTTGAGTCCAGGAGTTCGAGACCAACCTAGACAACATAGCAAGACTTTGTCTCTGCAAAAAATTTTTAAAAAATATTTTTTTTTTTGTTGAGTTGGAGTCTCACTCTGTCGCCCAGACTGGAGTGCAGTGGCCGC
>NW_007089397.1:246639-276048 GCF_000164805.1 Carlito syrichta
GCACTCCAGTCTGGGCGACAGAGTGAGACTCCAACTCAAAAAAAAAAATTAAAAAATAAAAAATTTTTTAAAAAGCCAGGAATGGTGGCACACACCTGTAGTCCTAGCTACTCAGGAGGCTGAGGCAGGAGGTTCACCTGAGCCCAGGAGGCCAAGGCTGCAGTGAGCCATGATCATGCCAGTGCACTCTAGCCTGGGCAACAAAGACCCTCAATTATAAATAAGTCAATAAATAAATACCAAATTGGGACTAGTGTATGCAAACTCAGGCAGGATAGTCAACCTACGAAGGGCAAGCAGAAAAAGTCATGTGCCTGCCATCCCAGGCAAAGGGGGCATCAGGCCACTGAAAAATTATACAGGGCAATAGGGGACAAGAATAGAAGTGTTTTGTTGACATCTTACATATTTTGCTTATTTAACATCCAGGCTTTCTCTAGGTAGCATTTGACTCCTGTGCCCCAGAGCCACCCCCTTCAGGTTTAGAGCGCTCGGTCACCCTCACTCTGTCTGCATGCCCTCAACCCCCAATCTCCATCCAACCCAGAAATCCTCGACTCATCTCATGCCACCTCCACCACAAAGCTCCAGCCCCCAACCCTCCCGCTGTTCCCAGCACAAGTTGTCCATACAAGCCTCCTTGTCTCTGCACACATATGCCATCCCTCCAATGACAAGGTCCTTTTTTCCCCTCTTCTATACCTGGTCAAGGACAGCACCTCCCTAAGGGGCACTTTCCCAACCTTCTTCCGATACATTTAGACCCTCCCTCACCTGCCTTCCAGTGGCATGTTGTATGTGCCTCCCTTCTGGTAGTTTCCATATTGCACGAGGTAGTGTGACCATTCCACTTCCCCAAGGTGCCCCATGGGCAAGATCTTATTCCCCTAGGTAGACTCAATAACCAGTACTGAAAAGACTCAATCTGATCAAGTACTGTAGCTCACATCTGTAATCCCAGAACTTTGGGAGGCTGAAGCGAGAGGATTGCTTGAGCCCAGGAGTTCAAGACCACTCTGGGCAACATAGCAAGATCTCATCTCTACAAAAAAATAAAAATAAAAAAATCAGCCAGGCATGGCAGTGTGCACCCATAGTACCAGGTACTTGGGAGGTTGAAGTGGAAGGATCACCTGAGCCCAGGAGATCGACACATAATCATGCCACTGCACTCCAGCCTGAGTAGACAGAGAGAGACCCGGCTCAAAAAAAATAGACCTAATCTGCGTTTACTAAATTCAAAAAAGGCATTTTGTTTTCTTTGTAAAGTTTATCCTTCTCAAACCAAGCAAAGTGGGGACCAAAGGGAGGCCCAAACTTTACCTATATGATGTCCATTTGTATACCTAATCCTGAATTGTACCCCACATCTTTAAAATAAAATATATAAATAAAATAAAATTTAAAAGCTTATCTTATTCTTGTCATTACCTTCCTAGCTAATTTTACATTTTTTAAATTTCATATTTGATAGAAATCAAGTATTTCCATGTACAAATACCTAACAATTGATTCTGGATGAAACACAAAGTCTCCCCAATATAAAGGTATTTTAGAAGAGACAGGGAGCAGTAAAGAGCTCCAGTTTGTGTTGTCTATTTCTTTACTCATGGCTGGGGAGGGACAGAGGTGGCCACTAGAATAACTCATGCCAACAAGAGTTTGACACAATGGCCCTTTCCCTTTGGAAGGCGACACATGCTCTTCCTCCCACTCAGAGCCTTGTTCAGAAGCAATAAAGCACAGAAACTTTCCTCTGGCTTATGCTGGGGCTCCCCTGCGCAGACTTCCCTTTCATCTGCCTTCAGAACATTTTCTTGTCTGGCCTTAAAAACCCCTGGAGATACATCATAAGACTCAGCAGACAGAGGCAAGGTCAGCACATTCCAAACTGATTGAAGGAAGAGAACAGATGATGCACACATTTTTCCAAGGCCACATGTACCTCTCTCTCTGCTCAGGAGGTTACCAACTAGGCAAAGTTGGGCCCTTCCTAAAAGTGGAGTCCTGCTGATAGTCAACAGATTAACTCCTACTTTGGAAGGAACTTGAAACACTACTGCCCACAAAATATTCACAGTCATTTTGCCATGTGGGTAAAAATAATAACCACTAGGAACAGCTGTATTGGAGGGACAAGTATCATTTCAAGAGAATATTCAATACAATTATGCAATCACCAAATCCCAAGCATGGCATACTATTTTACATTTTCCATCTCATTCTAGGCATTCCATATGAGGCAAATTCTCTCTACTGCTCATAGTTAAGTAACTAAGTTCACTCCTTTCTCATCTCCACCGTCTCATTAGGTATGTGATGTCTGACTGGGCACTGGCACACGGCAGGCAGGGGCCAGGGGTTGTGGAGAGAACAGAAGGCTAGAGTTGCAGGAAGTGGTTAGGCAGTGACAGACATTGTTGGATGCCACATAGGAAGGACCTCCTAAATGTTTTCTGAATCTATGTTCTGTCTACAGATTTGACAATATGGCAGGGAGTGATCTTAATTATTACAGAACACCAAAGCCCAGGGGTTTTATTCCTGTCAGATACATCAAAATGCTGCATAAACGACTATAAACATAAGATGGAAGATAACTTAATTGGGACATCAATTATTGACCCACATACAACCTCCAAGGCCCAGTACCAAGGCTTTGAATCCTAGTCATTTGTGAGTCCCTGATTATATGGTCAAAATCACTACAAGCTGCAGTACAATTGAATGGCATGGGCCTCTTCTATTAGTTATTAAAAGAAAATAGCAGCCAGGTGCAGTGGCTCAAGCCTGAATCCCGGCACTTTGGGAGGCCAAGGTGAGAGGATTGCCTGAGCTCACGGGTTCGAGACCAGCCTGGGCAACTTGGTGAGACCTTGTCTCTACAATAAGTCAAAAAATAAAGCAGGCATGGTAGTGCGTGCCTGTAGTTCCAGCTACTTGGAAGGCTGAGGCGGAAGGATCGCCGGAGCCCAGCAGGTCGAGGCTGCGGTGGCCGGGAGCGGCCACTGCACTCCAGTCTGGGCAACAGAGTGAGACTCCAACTCAAAAAAAAAAAGAAAGACAAAGGAAGAAAGTAAGCGAGGGAGGGAGTGAAAGCAGAAAAGGAGAGAGTAGATCTGAGAGAGCAGGGGAGGGAGGGAGGGCAAAGAAGGGAAGGAGGGAGGAGAGAGAAGACAAAGAGCAGAAAAATAAAAAACAGAAAAAGAAAACAGTTGCAAAGGCCAACTTACATTTCTTATGTAAATTCTGCTTCTAGGACTATCTTCTTGCTTATAATCTTAGTAAACAGTGGCCAATGCTCAAAGGTGGGGTCATTACATGGCTTGGTGGAGAGAAGAGAGAAGCCTCTGGTGGGCGCTCTTCTTCATTACATTATGTAAAATCCCCTTGAGGACTTAGGGATAATGTCTTTATGCTCCCTTAAGCAGGAAACTTCGCTTCTCCTTAAGGAATTTGATTGCTTTTATCTGACACACATTCTGAATTGTGTATCTTATCAAATTTCCATCTTTGCATTTTGATTTGATAAAAAACAAAAATCCTCAAGAGAATGAGAATGTAAGCTACAGACTGAGAGAAAAGATCTGCAACTTATCTGATAAGGGACTATTATATAAAATATACAAAAAAATGCTTAAAACTCAACAATAAGAAAATAAACAACCCAATTTAAAAATGAACAAAAGACCTGAGCAGACACCTCACCAAAGGAGATATACAGATGGCAAGAAAGCATATGGAACGATACTCAACTTCATATGTCATTAGGGAAATGTATATTAAATAACAATGAGATACCACTGCATGCCAATTAGGATGGCCAAAATCTAAAACACCTGACGGCACCAAATGCTGGTGAGGATGTTGAGCAACAGGAACTCTCATTCACACTGATGGGAATGTAAAATGATACAGCTACTTTAGAAGACAGTATGGCAGTTTCTCACAAAACTAAACCTACTCTTACCATATGATCCAGCAGTTGTGCTCCTTGGTATTTATCCAAATGAGTTGAAGACTTATGTCCACACAAAAAACCTACACATGCATGTTTATACCAACTTTATTCATAATTGCCAAAACTTAGAAGCAACCAAGATGTCCTTCTGCAAGAGAATGGATAAATAAAATGTGATACCAGATAATGGAATATTATTCAGCACTAAAAAGAAATGCACTATCAAGCTATGAAAAGACATGGAGGAACTTTAAATGCATATAAGTTAGTGAAAGAAGCATATGGAAAAGGCTTCAAGCTATATTATTCTAACTACTGTATATGGCATTCTGGAAAAGGAAAAATTATGGAAACAGCAAAAAGATCAGTGGTTTCCAGGGATTAGGTGAGAAAAAAAGTCAATAAAATTAAATCAAATTTATTAAAATGTATTCATTAAATTTCTTTACATAAAATTTGTATAATTTATATATATTCAATTATAATATATAACTATATATGTAAATTATGGTAATTTTTAAGGAATACAATGAGATGTGAGTTTTTTCAAAATAAATATTATTGTGTATATTTAAGATATATAATACATTGCTATAAGATAAATATACATAGTAAAATGGTTATAACCTCACCTAGTAACCTATTCCTCCCCCTCCATGGCAGGAGCAGCTATAATCTATTCATGTAACAGCTGTATAAACTACCAAATGTATTAAATAATATATAATCATTTATATAATTTTCAATAAAATGTGTTTTAGTCTGCTCAACGTACATTCTCTTTATTATGAGAGGAAAAGGAGATAACAAATAAAGCACATCAACAATCCTAAATTATACAGCAAAGAGAACCCTCACCAGACCTCCTATGCTTCCCAGCAGATATTACCTAACACAACTCACTTTACACACTCCTGCTTGCTGACTGGCAAGTGTGGGACCAGGGGGGCGTGAGGGTGAGGTTCTCCTACCTCAACATTTTCTGAAATAGAGATTTTTCTTCCTCCTCCGCTGACTGTGTGGTTTGGCCTCAGCCCAGGTTGTTGAGCGACATGGTCTCCTCTGCCCATCACCCTGGGATGGCATGTGCCACAGGGCTCATGCACAATTGAATCCACTGCTTCTCCACTCAGACCTATACCACACTGATTTTTGTTAATGGCTCCTCATCATCCAACTCGATACACTTATTTTTCATATAATTTTGTTGTCATTTCAAACTTAGAAAAAGTTGCAAGGAATTCTATGTAGCTTTTAGCCAGATTCCACAATTACCATCACTTGTTTCTTTATCTGTGTATGTATGTATGTGCATATATTTCATGAATTATTTGAGAATAAGTTGAGATGTCATCCCCTTTTATCCTTAAACACTTCAGGGTATATCTCCTAATAATAAAGATTTTTGTCTTTTATAACTCTAGTATACTCACCAAAATTAGGATTTTTGACACAGATGCAATACAAATTTCCTCAATGAGAGAACATTCTACTAACGAGTCATCCTTGAAGAGTCCACTAAGGGATGATTTTCATCCATCTAAAATATAACTGGGAAAACGTGGGCAAAAGGACAGAGAGTTAAAAATTCACATACTTAATGCAAATTTAAGGGGAAAAAAGAGAAGGGAATGAATCTGAGCACATATTATATAAATATTATATTCCCTGATGACCTATAAGTTTCAAATTTAATTTAAAATTAGAGAAGAATGGAAAAAATAGAAATAAGTTCATTGATTGTTATATAGGCAATAAATGTAAGTCAAATTAGTCATTAAGAACTGACAAACCAGAGAGTAAAAGTAAATTTTAAAAAAACAGAGAACAAACCAGGCTCAGTGGCTCAGCCTGTAATCCCGCGCCTTTGGGAGGCTGAGGTGAGTGGATTGCCTGAGCCCGAGAGTTCGAGACCCGCCTGGGCAGCGAGACCTCATCTCTACAATAAATCAAAAAATCAGCCGGGCGTGGTAGCGCATGCCTGTAATTCCGGCTACTTGGAAGGCTGAGGCGGAAGGATCGCCAGAGCCCAGCAGGTCAAAGCTGCGGTGGCTGGGAGCTGCCACTGCACTCCAGTCTGGGCAACAGAGTGAGACTCCAACTCAAAAAATAAAACCAAAAAAAACCAGAGAACAAATATGCATAAAACGTTGAGTATTGAAATAAGACATAAACGTGTTTAAATACTAAATGAAAACTTAAAATAAGAAAACACATAGAGAAGAAACAGGTATCATTATGCATATAGTAACTACAAAATAAAATGATACATTATAAGGAGGAACTAGCCCTAGTATATATTAATCCTATTATAAAGCCTCTGTAATTAAAACAATGTAGAACCGGTGCCCACGTTGATGAACCAATAGAATAGAATAGAATAGAAAGTCTGTAAATTGATTCAAGCACATGTGACATCTCAAAAGTAGGGCAAAGAAGGGCTTTAAATTAAATGGTTCTGGGTCAACTAAATTGCATTTAGAGAAAAAAAAATTAAAACCTTACCTACATTACATATAAGAATAAACTTAAAATGAAACAGAGACCTAAATGTAAAGACAAAAATAAAACAATATAAGTACCACAAGAAAATCTGGATAGAGTTAACTGTAGTCTGGACTCAAAATCCATATGCAGTAAATAAAAATGGTTGATAAATATAATTACACTTAAAAAAAACTTTTGCATGGTAGAAACCATGATAAAACAAACTCAAAAGACAAGTGATAATTTGAAAAAAATATCTGTAACACATTTCACAGGTAAAGGTCTAATATCACTAAAATATAAAGATCTCTCAAAAATTAAAGGAATAAGACTAGAGAAAGTCCAAGAGAAAAAAATGGCAAAAAAAAAACATGAATAGGCAGTTCACTCAAAACATATAAAAATGGCACTTATATGAAAAGGTTATCAATCTTGCTCCTAATAAGAGAAATGATGAGAACCACGTTTCTCACCTTTGGAGAAGAGAATTAACAAATACAGGCCGGGTTCGGTGGCTCAGCCTGTAACTCCAGCACTTTGGGAGGCCGAGGCTAGTGGATTGCCTGAGCTCACAGGTTCGAGACCCACCAGAGCAACTTGGCGAGACCTCGTCTCTACAATAAATAAAAAATTAGCCAGGCATGGTTGCACATGCCTGCAGTTCCGGCTACTTGCAAGGCTGAGACGGAAGGATCATGGGAGCCCAGCAGGTCAAGGCTGCAGTGGCCAGGAGCGTGCCACTGCACTCCAGTCTGGGCCACAGAGTGAGACTCCAACTTAAAAAAAAAAAAAAAATACAGCAAATGCAAGACTATAGCGAACTCTATGATGTTGGACTAGAATTGGAGAAATCAATGTGAATTCATTTTATACACACATATACATCATTACATATACATGTATACATATTTATATATCTATGTGTTTGTATACATATGCATTTCCCAATTTTGTATGCTGAGATGGTCTATAAAAAAATGACACCCTAGTAACAATGTTTTACCAGATGTTGGGCATTAAATAGCATTCTCCACCAAAAGGAACATAGTTCCTTAAAAAGATACCTACTTCAGGACTAGAGGTTAGAAAGTAAAAGATGAGGCCAGGAGCAGTGTGGCTCATGCCTGTAATCCCAGGGCTTTGGGAGGCTGAGATGGAAGAATTGCTTGAGCCCAGGAGTTTGAGACCAGCCTGGGCAACACAGCGAGACCTCATCTCTACAAAAAATCAGCCAGGCATGGTGGCATGTACCTGTAGTCCCAGCTACTTGAGAATTGAGGCAGGAGGATCGCCTGAGCCCAGGAGGTTGAGGCTGCAGTGAGATGTGATCATGCCACTGCACTCCAGCCTGGGATCAGAGTGAGACCCCAACTCAAAAAAGAAAGGAGGAGGATGGAAGGAGGGAGGGACAGAAGGAAAGAAGTAAAGTACAAGAGGAGCCAGGAATATTTTGTTAAGCCAAAAAGTAAGGCAGTACTCAAAAAATGTGGAAACATATTAGAAGACACATAATTCAGTCTGAGTGACTCCCATTAAGCAAAAATGGGACATCAGAATAAGTAATAATAATAGATGTAACACAATAAATAAAATAAGACCCTGTGAGTTATACTGATATAATAAAATAATGAGACAGGGAAAAAAAGCTTTTTTGTAATAGATTAACAACTAATAAATGAAGAAGACAGCAACCATTATTGTAATAACTGGTTCGGGCAGTAATTGCCAATGCATGTAGCACTAATGATAAAAAGTTGATGAGGCATTGGCTACTTACATAGACTCAAAGTATATTCTTTAAAATAACTTATAAATTACAAAGGGCAAAATGGTAATCTTATGGTGGAGAAATCTGAGAAGCATCATCTTGATTGTAGTTAACATCACCAAGAGTGGGACATGTAGTATCAAGCACCTCCAGATGCTGATGCTCTGTGGTATTCCTGTAAGAGATGTATAACCCAAAGCTAATCATAAAGAAACATCATAATTAACACAACATAAGGCAAACCCAGGTTGAGGGAAATTTTATATAATAGCTAGCCTGTGTTCTTCAAAACCGTGAAGTTTGTGAAAGACAGACTACAAAACAGCTGCAGATGAAAGTCATGAGTGCTAACTAACATCAATTTATAAAGCTAGCAGTCACTGTCTCTCTCATATATATATATATATATATCATATATCATATATATGCATCTGCAATTGCATACAGTATTTTAATCCATGTTAAAAATCCTAATTTTGGTGACAAAATTTTGGTTACTGGGAAATACACTCAAGTATTTAGGGGTAAAGAGCACTACATCTCAACTTCTCAAATGATTCGTGAAATATATTAGTTTCTCAATCTCAGTCATTTCCCAAGTTTTTCCAGTTATATTTTCATTATTATCCTTAAGTGAACTCTTCAAGAACAGCTCATTAGTAGAGTAGTCCCTCATTTCTACCATGTTTAAAATTGCCTTTCTATAGCCATGATCTCTAAAGAAGAGTAAAAACTAATTCACATTTTATTTCCTTGATTTTTTAAAAAATGTTGTTCAATTGCCTTGTTTTCTCTGTTGCTTTTTTGAGTAATCTGATACCAGTATAACTCTCTTGTCTTTTTGACATTTTTGCTTAAAAGCCATGAAGATTTTTGTCTCTATCTTGAAATGAATAATTTTACTAGAATATACCTCAGAGTTGGTTGTTCCAGATCAATATTCCTAGGTATCTATTAAGTTCTTTCAGTATGAAGTCAGTTCCTCTTTTGTTTACGGAAAGTTTTCTGGAATTATTAATTATTTTGTAAGTTTCCATTATACTTTCTTTTTCTGGGACTCCAATTATACCTAGAGTGAATTTGTTGCTTATCTTCCATTTCAATCATTAATCCTTTTTATTTATTTTATAATTTCATTTTCACTCTCTTGATTGTTTTTTCTCAGTGTCATTTGTTAAATTAAAATGCATTTTCCCCTAGGTACCTTGTGACAGCTGAGTATTTAGTTTTTATTTCTGATACTCAATATTTCTTTTCTTTTCTTTCCTAAAGCCAAGTAACTATAATTTTATTTTTTTCTGTCTTTGTAGGAAAACAGCCTGTTCATGGTAGGAGTGATGCCATCTCAAAGTGAAACTGTCATGATGACCAATGTTTGACCCCCACATACCGAGGTATACTACAGTAAGATCTTTAAATAATTCCTGTAGCATAGATAGCCCCTCATAAAGATGCTTATAAAATCTCCTCAGTGGTCACAAGTCTTGGCAAGAAAGTCTGAGACATGACTAGCTGCATATATTTTTCCCTAAAAGTTTGCTACATAAAGAATACTTTCTGGAGGGCAGGTGCAGGAATCCACCATCTGTGGCCATCCAAGGCATTGCTTCTGTTTCTAAGTCCTTATTAATTATTTCTTTCTAAGAAACTGGATTTGTTAACCTCTTTTCTGGCCTCAGTTCCCTTCATCTTTGGGCGTAGGTTTACATATACCTGTTCACCACAGAACAGTTTTTGTTCATTTATGTTCTTAGGTTTTGAATTTCTGTTTCAAGATGCTTTTTTTATATCCTGAAATTCATGTTTTAGGTATATTTATATCAGTTTAGAATATGCTATATTTTTGCTTCATGGTTGTTGGTTTTTAGCCTCTTTTTCAGGTTTTTTTGTTGTTTTTTTTTTAGGGCAGACTTTCTATTCCTGGACATAATTTTATCTTATTCCCTCTTCTGTCTTCTGTGCCACATTTATAGGTCCCTTCCTCTACCCCTAACTGTCCACAAGTCTTTCAACAGAGCTCCAGAGAAAGCTCTGCTGGAAATGGGTGTTCATTTTTGTATACTAAAGTAATATGAAATTATTTTTGCCTCTTTGTCGACAACAGGCGACAAATTCCTTTTGTCTTTAAATAATACCATAGGCATGGAATTTGTGTGGATTTATTTGTTCACATTACTCTATGTTTTTTATGGAATTCATGCAGAGATTTGAATTTAGACTGCCAACATTACCTTAGCTACCAGATATTGCCTCAATAAATGATTGTGAATGAAGAAAAGTTTCAGCGATATTATGACACTATTTTTATGCAGAAAATAAAATTCTTACAACATGCAGCACATATTGGATTTTACAAGATCTTCTGATACAAGAAGTATAAGAATTGCCATATATTAATTGTAAATTATAAATATGTGGGCTGTTCATTAAGAAAAATAATTTTCTGAAGGAAAAAAATTAGATTCAAAGTGCTAAATCGTATTTATTAGGCCGGGATCAAGTTTAACACAAATATATTTGTGTTTTCTTTTACTTCACTGTCATCCTTAAACTTAAACCAGGTTTAAGATTTTTCTATTCTTTACCAGATTCTTGAGACTCTAAAAAAACACTTTTAAGTGATTAAGTAAAGCAAATTTTAAGTAAAATGGTATTGCTTTCATCTTTATGCCATTTTGCTGAATACTTGTATGAGAGTTGGATACCTGAGTGCTTACGCCCACACTTTATGTTCTGCAACTAAAAGGACCAGTCATATTTGTAAACTAACTGGGGCATGGCACTCAATCCAGATTTGCAGCAAATCTTCACCCATATTGCAAACCAGATGGAGAACTTAACTATTTTATAGTATTTAGCAGCTGTCTTCTTTTGGCGTTCACATGCCTAAAGCCAAAACCCCATAGCCTGCTGTGTGCCCCTAGTGAAGCCAGAAGCTTAGAAATCAAATTTTTCTAAGTTTTTCCTTGTTTCACTTCTAAAAGAGTCTTAAAACATTAACCAGTTTGATGGTAAATCAAATTAGCAAATGCAAGAAAAGTATCTATGCAATAGGTAACTTCATTTCACCACATGGTGTACTCAAAATATTTTACTACATAGTCTGTACATAAATTGGAAATAAAGATCAATGAATTGCGCTCCTACATAACTCAGTGCTCAGTAGAAGACCATTATTTTTAAAATGGCAACCAAACCTTACTGGCCGGAAAGACCTACATATGGTTCATCTCTTTCTGGTATGCACTAAATCAGAGCCTTAAAAAGAAATAGGTGGGGATGCTCGATTTAATGTTCTCATTACAGAAGACAAATGGTAAAACAGATGGTAGAATATAAAGCAATTCCAGCTCTTTATCACTTTGGTTCTTCCAGAATTAAACATTTAGACCACAGTGATTTTAAAATATATCCATGGAAAAGCAGAAAAGCATGCAAATTTTCCTGGAATTCAAGCCACAGTCATGGAGATGGGATTAGTCGGGGCCTCAGTAAAATCAGAGACTGTGAAGATTAATCTTTTAATGCAAAATTAACATGTGACCCAAAGTTCTCGGGTGCTTTCTGGTTCTCAAATGGAAACTGTTTTTGCAAGGAAGGTATTTTTTTCAAGACTGAATAAACCCTCAGCTGGAGGGCAATCTTTTTATTCACATCATATACTTGACCGATTTTTTAAATGCTCATTTTGATCAGAGGAGCCAAGAGCAGCTATAGATTTTTTAAAACGTACAAAACACTCAGATTCAATTTCACTGTGAAATTTCACTGTGAAATGTAGTCAGAAATGCATTTGCAGAAAGACATTAACCAGTAGGACTCCAGTCTCAGCTTACAGTCTCAACAAAAGTAGTGAAAAGGACAGTGGAAACAGAGAGGATGAATGGGAGAGAGCAGAAGTGCAAAGAAAAACAGGGAGATTTGGAGCATCCTAAATCATCGCTATGAATGAACCTGTTAACACACTCTAGAAAGAATATCCCGTAAATACAAATCATATCAGGCTAGCATTCCTATACAATTGTGCTGCAACATAACTCATGTGATATTAAATTATTGCTTTCCTTAAGTAAGGGCAGCACCATGTGTTTACAAAAGTAAACTGACTTCAAATAACATAGAAATTATTTCACAGTTCAGTCTTAAGGACCATAAAAGTTAGATATACTAACAAAGGCAACTGTCCCAACACAGTCATTTCCAAGGCGTTAGCGTCAATCAATAAAGAATAGCATTTGCTCAGAAGATTAAGCTAGACAAAAATGTTCAGCTTTTCTGACCCAACACTGTCCAATACTGTTGGTTGGAGAAAGGGCAGAGATTCTGAGAGAAGCAAGCTTTTAGGCAACTGAAACACTGTACCTTCAGGGTTCCAGGAAAAAATCAGAGATTAGGAAACCTGGGAGGAAATGGAGGTTTAATTTTCATTGCACACTTAAGGACACGTTAAGAAGAATTATGGAACAAGAACAGTTATATTCTGGGCCCTGATACTTTTATTTCCTTCCTTTTAGCAAAACAAAACAGACTAACTCTTGGGAAAGGAACTGAGTGGTAGATTTAGAGACAAAAATACAATTCTGCCACTTCCTAACCACACATCATTCACAAAATCGCTTTATCCCCTCACTACATTATATTAAATTATAATCCAAAAAGGACATCAAACTCATTTATTCTGAACCCTGACCTCTAACCAGCGCTGTACTAGACACTGAAGTCCAAGAGATCAGCTCTACTCCTGCAAGAGTTGTTGATTTGGGACAAGTACGTGAGTACATGTCTGAAATAAAAATATATTTTCAAAAGAGCTAGGGAGCGATTTGTATGGCAAGATGAAAACAAATGTGAAAAGCAAATAATATGTCATATAGTAACATTTAAAGAAATTCAGAACTCAAGAAAGACACATTTAGGAAGTAACATTTAAAGAAATTCAGAACTCAAGAAAGACACATTTAGCTTAGAGTTCCAAGCTGTACAGTGTGTCCTTTTCCATCTCAGAGATCCTCTCCTCAGTGCTGCTCTCTGCTAGCTGTCCATTCTCTTCCCTTAGGTGTGAGTCAGGTCTTGTTTTGTTTTGTTTTTTGAGTTGGAGTCTCACTCTGTCACCCAGGCTGGAGTGCAGTCACAGCTACCACAGCCTTGACCTGCTGAGTTCAGGTGATCCTTCCACTTCAGCCTTCCAAGTAGCTGGAACTACAAGCACACACCACCATGCCCAGCTAATTGAGCCAAGTCTTTAAAGTGTTCCTCCCTGGGTATTCACATAGATGTAGTCAAAGTCTTGAACTTTAATAGAGCACTTATAAAATCTAAAAATCTTGAAGGAATGAATCTCTAGTCATAAAACTTCAGAAAAGATCACAAGACCTTGGGAGCTTGGTGGATTCAGGGTGGGATGTACATATGTATGTGAGTGTATTCAGAATATCTCTCCTATCATACCTCATGGGTAATTACACACTTCTACTAATCACAAGACTAGCCCTTACGGGTTTGATTTAATCTGAAAATTTTCAAAGCAAAGGAGACTCTGCAGCTAGGCAGTTGTTGATTATTTTTTTGATTTACTCATATCAAGTTTACTAAATCATAATTTATTTTATGTTTTCAAAAATGTCTAACAAAGTGCCTTGCACATATTTACATGCTAAATAAAAAATGCATTAACTTGAGTTTTTCACAAGACTTCTAAACCAATTCAAGAAAGCAATTTCTTCTGCCTAATGAACTGAGGCATGAAACATTATGAACATAATCTAGAAACTTACAAAATGAAGCAACAATAGAATAACCTGAAATTGAGGAATCACTGGCTCGCTTTTTACGTACAACATTCAAACAGCAAAACCTACAATAATAGGACTTACGCAATTGAAAATGGTAATCAGAAATTTATGATTAAATTTCTCTCAAGGGTCAGGTCTAAACTGTTTGGCTCAGGTTAACAATGAACTGCAAATGGCTTTACACTTTCTGTTAGCTAGAAAAGATGGTATTTGTGCCTTTGCCAGAACTTCACAGTGTATCTGATCAGGCATAACAATTCATGTATAATAGAGGAGATGGTCACCTGGCTTCCTAAGATAAACACAAACAGGCGTGGACATGTTTTCTTGACTTTACCTCGGTAATATGGAGTGATGGCTTGGACACATTCTACAAAGTTTAATGTTGTCAGTCTCTCAGTGTGCATTGCAACTGCCAAGTGTAGATTCTCCAGAGTCAAGTCAAGTCAAATGACCCAACACAAGAGACAAGAAAGTCAGACGCTGGTCTAACTCCAAACTGCTGTTTCTGAAATGAAAGTGTCATCTAGAGATCACAGCAGTGGTAAGGATCAGAAGTGGCTGCATTCGTGGCCAACCCTTTGCTCTGGCCAGAAGATTCCCAAAAGGATGTGTGCAGGCTGAGAGCCCAATAACCACCCCCACCAGTTATGCAATTACAACTTCAGAACATTTTGTGCTTTGAATAAGAATTCAATCATACTTCCTTCTTTTCTCTCAAATCTACCTTCACCTTAAGTAATAAAGTAATCCAAAGATCTGCTCAAACTTCTGATATCTCAAGCAAAGAATTTCTGAGTCCAAACTGTCAATAATAAAAAAGCCATGCAGTAATAAGCAGTTATTTCAGAACTGTCTGTGTTTGACTGTGTGGGGGTAACATTTCAGTAGGTTTGCTTGCAACCCATACATGAACTAACGGGGTTTGCTAAGCTCAGGATTCTTCCATTAGAACACAAACCCACTGGACGCACAGTAGCCACACAGATCACTCCACATCACCTCTGTGGGACTTGGAGGAGCAAGAGTAATTGTGCAGACATGAAGCTCATGCTGCTTTTTGTGCTGTGACTAAAAAAATCCTTTGTCTCTGATCCGGGAATCTCATCTGTGAAACTGTAGCAAGCTAACTTGTTAGCATGAAAGTAGGGTAAAATCTCATACCTTTTGCTGTTCTAGATACACATTGCTTTCCCACTGGCCAATTCTTCTGGAAAAAATGAAGTTGGTTGGACAAAACTGAAATACTGTCAGAAAATACAAGCTCCAAGACAAGCTCCAAAACAATAGTTGTTTTGGACAGGATGAGCAAGCAAATGGAGTTTAAAAAGAAAAAAGAAGTCGGGCTTGGTGGCTCAGCCTGTAATCCCACGCCTTTGGGAGCCAAGGTGAGTGCATTGCCTGAGCCCGCAGGTTCGAGACCCGCCTGGGCAAGCGAGACCTCATCTCTACAATAAATCAAAAAATTAGCCGGGCTTGGTAGCACACGCCTGTAGTTCCAGCTACTTGGAAGGCTGAGGTGGAAGGATCACAGGAACCTAGCAGGTCGAGGTTGCGGTGGCCGGGAGCGGCCACTGCACTCCAGTCTGGGTGACAGAGTAAGACTCCAACTCAAAAAAAATAAAATAAAAAGAAAAAAGAGTGGTGTTCAGTGGACATTGGGGTTCATGTTCAGATTGCCCCTTCAGCACCAAAGTGTCATCTAAGTTGCCAGAAGTTTGACTGCTGATAGCTCATTGTTGTATCTAAGAGCTGCCTTCAGCAAAAGGAATCTGCCTCTTCCAAAGTTATGTCCCCTTCCCAGGGGGATACATACATGCATCCAATGATGGGGATACAAAACTTGAGCGCTTGCCTCAATTCAGGACATCACCAAATGGCCAAACAAGATCCAGAGTTCCCCATAGAACCTCCAAGGCCACCACTGAAACTCCATCTAGTTGAACTTCTCTCTCTGCTCAATCCTGCCTCCTTTCGCTTCCAAATAGTTGATATTGACAAGAGCATCATCCAATAAGCCTCCTGCATGGAAGTCTCAGAGTTTCCGAGTCTATTTTTAGGAACCTGACCTGAGATGAAGAAAGTCTTTGCTTCCGTATATCAACAGGATTCTCACCAACACTTTATGACCAAGCCTAGACCCAGAACAGACCTCTGTTATTTACAACTTTCTTCCTCACTTCACTTTCACATATGCTTAAATTTCAAATTAATCTACTAATGACCAAACAATGACCGTGAAGAATTTTTAACTGAGGTCACCAAAGGGCATATAAATAATTATTTAAGATCAGTCTCTTGGCAAGGTGCAGTGGCTCATGCCGATAATCCCAGCCCTTTGAGGCAAGAGGATTGCCTGAGCTCAGAGGTTTAAGAACTGCCTGAGCAATATGGCAAGACCTTATTTCTACAATAAATCAGAAAATTAACTGGACATGGTGGCACACGCCTATAGTTCCAGTTACTTGAAAGGCTGAGGCGAAAGAATCACCTAAACCCAGCAGGTCGAGGCTGCAGTGGCCATGAGCAGCGTGCTACTGCACTCCAGCCTGAGCAACAGAGTGTGATTCTGACTCCAAAAAAAAAATTAGTCTCTTAAAGGCTTCCTAGATGAAGATAGACTCTCACAGGATGTTAAACTCACAACAGATTACAAAAAGATTTTGTATAAATTTACTTTTCCTAAATTGTATACATTTTCTAAAACAGTGGTCTGCTTCTAAGAGAACCAAATAAAAACTATTGTGGCATCTCCATCAGCAAATATGGAGGAAGAGAAATAATGGAGCAATTATCTGAACATTGTACCCAGAATAAACAGCCAATATAGTTAGGCCCTTTTTTCATTCTTATTTCCTGTTCTACTAAAGAATACTCTGGGGATGGAAGTATTGTTTCTTTTCATAAAAGATCTGAGCTGAGTGCCGGGACTCTGGTCACTTAATCTAAAATCATCAATTACCAGAGTATTTTTTAAAATTCCAAAAACTCTATGCCTGGGACTTGAAAAGCATTTTGAAAGGAGTATAGAAACAGTCCTTTGTCAATGTTCATTTACTGAAGAATCTGGCTTTAATAGAACAGGAATTGGGTTTCTAGTTTTCTACTAAAAGCTTTAAAAAGCTAGAGAATCAAAAGACTCTAGGGTTATTTTTCTTAAAAATTAAAAGTAAAAGCATCAACTCTTCAACCTCAGAACAAAAAAAAAATCTGCTTACTATCAAAAGCAAAAGTTCACCCAAAGGTAAATCATAGTCAATTGCCAGTCTTTTCAGGGAAAAGAAAGAACAAATACATAAATTGCTGGCTTTGTTACAGGATAGTGTTTATAAAACATTTAATGTAGTGTTTCCTTGCCAATTAAAAGTGAGTGTAGAATTTACCTTTCAGTTTCAATATCTTTGTCTGACCCTTACACTAGTAATATGAGCCAAAGGGATTAAGGAAAGCATTGGATACACATATCTGTAAAACTGTCTTCACTGGAAATTATCACGAGGGTAAAATAAAATGGTATTTAGGTCCCTGAAATAGGAATAGGCTGGATTTCCTTTAGATATAATTGGTACAACTTGAAATACATTTGTCTCTGTAATGTCAAAGCCTGATTATATGGTCATCACAGAGATTCTGTGAGCTACCTAATATCCTACAATAAAGCCTTTTCTGTTATAACTAGCAGGAAGGGATTCAAACTAAGAACAGTAAACCACAGAGTAACTGAGGCCAAAGATTTTTCAGTCAACAGGCTCAGAAATAGGAGTCTCGCTAATTTCTTCCTCAGTTGGACCTGGGGGCAGTGAAGATACTATTACCATTACAGTATTAGTAATAGTTCATCTTACAAGGACAAGAGTGTTACTAACATGATCACCTGTTGTAACCTAGAACAAAGTAACCTTCTACTGGCAAGACGAACTGACCCCTGCTTCTACACAGGAAAGCATAAAGAAAGAAAATGCTAACCTCAATATTTAAAATTCTTGGCTTAAGACACAATCACAGAATAAAGAGTTTCTATGACTACCCTAAAAAAAGTTCCCTATATCTTGCAATTGCTTGGCTGAGATTGCTTAAAGTCAGAGTGTAATCCTGGATTTGCATGATTGCAAAGTAAGTTGACTTCACAACCCTCCATTAAGTAGAAGCTAGGGAAATGATTGAAAAAAGTGGGGCCCTGAGAGTTAGAATGGAGTTCATTGCTATCCTAAAACTTAAAATCACTAATCCTCTGTCACCAGATGAAGTAGCCCCCTCTTCCATTAAGTCTGTTCTTGACTTAATACAGGAGCCTTGTTTGTAAACATTACCTGAGGCTTCTTAAGAGGTGGCAATCCTTGCCATGTCTCATTCTTTTTTGTTTCTATACCTACAACTTCTTTGTTTCTGTACCTACAACTGGAGACATAATTCAGTATATCCTTTAGGGGAAATTATAGTCAAACCATAGAGTACACAACAACAAGAAACATTACAAGAATTGGCCAATTTATATTACCAGAAACCTGGAGAATAAAAGTGAAAACAGATTCTGAGAATAGTAGATTCCAGGGAAGGGAATATAATTTTAGATTTACTAAACTTCCGAATATAGAAATAAATGCCAAAGTTCTGGATCCAATTTACTAGATCTAGGTAACCCAGGCTGCTTCCAGCTGTTTTCTTGGTTTAATTCAAATCTGGAGTCAATGATGACCTGCATTAAATGAGGCTGAGATACCAGATGGTGAATTATCATTAAAAAAAGAAAAAGGATACAGAGACACAAGAATAATAAACTAAAATGATCATATGCAATTTATTTTTCTGTCCTCAACTATGTCCCCCAAGAAGAGACCACATATTTACCAAGGCACTGAGAAATATTTAACTTCCGAGGGAGGTACCAGTTCCTTTAAGAAGGACTATAGTGGTTGAACTCCTTGGATCAAGATAAGTTGAGAAAAGCTGCCCTGGCAAAGGAACCCATTATTTCAGTAAAAATTATGGGATCCAGAGTGGAAGAGGCCAACAGGGTCACTTAACCACAAAAGATAACCTCCCTTGCAAGGGGACACATTATTTCAGTAAAAATTTAAGTAAAAACTATGGGACCCAGAGTGGAAGCCAACAGAGTCACTTAACCTCAAGAGATAAAATGGGTCTGCTTACCACAATAGGCAGTAAGCCTAACGTGGACAAGAATTTAATTTGCTTAATAGCGTTTACTTGAAATCTATTTTATTAATAAGAGCTCATCAATGTCTATATAAGTCTGACTAAAATGTGCATATTCATATATACAAGGTCAAACATCTACAGAGTAAAAACAGTTCTGAGGTTAAAACTCTGGGCTCAATGTCATGGAATCAATCGTCCTGAATATAGAAGACAACACAAGTGGTTATTTCCTTAAACAAAGGTCTGTTGTAAGTCAATTTGCTGTGTCAAAAAGTTTGATTCAAGTCACAGAAAGACCTATATATACAACCAAATCTTTCCTAAGAAGTTGTGTGATGTCATTCCTTGAATCAGAAATTGTAACTCCAGAAGGAACATGTTAATTTCAGAATTACAACTGTAATTTATCCCAAAAGTAACAAAAAGGAGATCACTTCATGCCAAAACCCATGGGTCATAGGTAAAGCTATACTCAAAGTCAAAATAATATGCCTTAAATTTGTTAATATTAAAAACAAAACAAGTACTCAATGTAAGAAATTCAAAATATAATATTAAAAAATGCCAAACTAAAATAAAGGAAGGAATTACTAGAGATAAATTTTTTTTGAGTTGGAGTCTCACTCTGTCGCCCAGACTAGAGTGCAGTGGCCGCTCCCAGCCACCGCGACCTCGACCTGCTGGGCTCCGGCGATCCTTCCGCCTCAGCCTTCCAAGTAGCTGGAACTACAGGCGTGCACTACCACGCCCGGCTAATTTTTTTTTATATATTGTAGAGATGAGGTCTCGCCAAGTTGCCAAGGCGGGTCTGGAACCCGCAGGCTCAAGCAATCCACTCATCTTGGCCTCCCAAAGCACTGGGATTACACGCTGAGCCACCGAGCCTGGCAAGATAAAAATTTTTAATTTGACCAGAAAGCAATGATAATAAAGAATATATAAAACAGAAAGCTGTTTTCCTGAAAATATTTTTTAAAAAATAGATAAACCCTTAGCAAACTTGCCTAGTAAAAAAGAGAAAAACAAAAATATGCAACCTTAAGATAAAAAAAGGTGATAACCCATATTCTCACTCATAAGCAGACCTTGAACAATTATCGTATTACTATAAGAAAAGGATTGGCAGTAGTGGGAAACTGTCAGGGGAGAGGGGAGCATACCTCATCAACAAGGTTACCTGCATAAGGAACATTTGTATACCTGACCCTGAATTGTACCCCATATCTTTAAAATAAAAAAAGTTTTTTTTAAAAGGTGATAACCATAGATGTTTTAAATTTATTGTTAATCATGGTAAACGACCGATGTTTTGTTTTGTTTTAAAGACGTGGGATTCAAGTTAGGATTAGGTACATAAGTGGTCTACATACAGATGAAGTTTGGGAATTCACTGGTCCTCACTTCACCTGGTTTAGGAACAGGTACCCTTCATGATGTTATGTGACCCCCCTACCCCGGCAGTGTCCCACTACTGTCAATCCCTTTCTTTTTTTTTTTTTTCTTTATTTTAAAGATGTGGGATACAACTCAGGGTTAGGTATACAAATGCTCATTATGCAAGTACCCTTTTTGATGAGGTGTGCCTCTCCCTCCCCTAGCAGTTTCCCTTAACTGCCAATCCCACCTCCCTCCCCTGGCAGTTTCCCACTACTGCCAATCCCTTTCTTATAGTACTATGATAATTGTTCAAGGTCCACTTATGAGTGAGAACATATACTACTCTGTTCTTTGTTTCTGTGATAGATCACTGAGTATGATAGACTCTAAATCCATCCAAGTTGCTGCGAAGTCCATGTGTTTGTCCTTCTTTATGGCTACATAATATTCCATGGTGTATACGTACCACATTTTTTTTAACCAGTCCAGCTTCAATGGGTAGCATGGTTGTTTCCATGTTTTCACTATTGAAACCACCGACTTTTTAATTACTTAAAAATCATAAAAGAACAGTCTCTGCAGATTATGAACACCTCACCTATCTCCCAGGGCCCTCAACCATCCAGCTGCCCTGGCTGCTGCCACCACTGCATCTGCAGATATCATTGTCTCTCTTGTTCCAACCAGGAAAGAATGCCAGATTCTGGACACATGGCTTCTCTCATGCCTTCCCTTCACACCAGAAGCTGCAGATGGCACCTCCTGGCCTAACTCAATCAAACCCACATGGGCTCTGATTTCCCCTACCACCTCTGGACTCCAGTGAGGACATGGACTCTGATTCCCCCTACCACCTCTGGACTCTGTGGGGATGGAATCTAGTCTCCTCAGCAGTTGCCAGGTGATAACTCAGAAGTGCATTCTTTGTTACAGCTTTGCCACTTTGGCATTCTTTCTCCAATTTTTTTGATAAGAAAAAATTGCACATGAGATTTTGTGTGTTCTTGATACATATATTCTCCTACTGATATTTTCTTGACATTTTAGAATAGTGATTTGTAATGTGGGCTGCACATACTCCAGTAAATTAACTGATCCATTGGAGACAAAAAAGAAGAAAATATGAGAAATGTGATTTGTATTTTTTACCTCATTCTTTAGAGTTTTCATTTTCTATATAGCACTATAAATATATTAGTACAGTATGCTTTAATCAGAAAAGTTGAGAAGTACTATATACCGAAGTCCTAAGCTTTTGCTTCTTTATTTATAAAACAAAGTATAATAATAACCAACTTATAGAGTCAAAATAATTTCAAATATAGGGAAAGAATTATTCCATTCATTAGGCATTAAGTATTCTTCAGGACTAAAGTCATGATTTTCTTGACTAATAACAGTGGTCAGTATTTTCTATCAAGAATGCTTCATGTGAATAGTGAAGACAAATTAGTCAGATTTTCTAACCCACAAGTCAAAGAAACTTTCATGAAACTGAAAGTGTTTTAAACCCCTACACTTTGGGGTTTTTTTGTGGGGAGAAGAATGTTCCTCTAAGAGATAAATAAAATCACTTAACTAAAATGTTTAGGGTCACATAACTAAAAAGCAGTAGAACTGTACCTTGAGCCCTCGTCTTTTAATTCCCAAATCTGTTGTTGTTGTGGTTGTTGTTGTTTGAATTTTGCCATAGCTGCATCTTTCTGGACATCTGAAAACTTCAGTACAGCGTGGGTCAATGTGACATAGAAATTAAGTGGTTTAATGGGAGGAAGAAAATCTAGAAGGAATTCAGAAGCTTAAGTTTTAGTTCGGCTTTCACCCCCTACAAGATGAGTGACCTTGGAAAATTCTGTTCATTTTCTTTTCATACCTGTTTCCTCATCCTATAAAAAGGAGACAGTAACCTCTGCCGTGCCTGCCTCAAAGAGTTGTCAAGTTATACCTATAAAAAGTATGTTTTCTTAGCCCATTCAAGCAGCTATAACAAAATACCATAAACTGGATAGACTATAAATAATAGAAATTTATTTCTCGCAATTTTGGAGACTTGGAAGTTCAAGATTTAAGCATCGGCAGATTCAGCATCTGGTGAGGGCCTCCCTTTTGGTTCACAGATGGCACCCTCTAGCTACATCATTCATAGAGTGGAAGGGGCTAGGAGTCTCTCTTGAGCCTCTTTTACAAAAGCATGAATTCCATTCATAAGGGCTCTGCCCTCATAACATAATCACCTCCCTAACACCATCACACTGGGGATGAGAGTTCAACACATGCATTTGTAGGGGGTGGTGCATAAACTTTAGGATCATAGCATATAGCTAGGCACCGTGGCTCACGCCTGTAATGCCAGCACTTTGGGAGGCAGAGATGAAAGGATTGCCTGAGCCCAGGGGCTGGAGACCAGCCTAGGCAACTTGGTGAGACCTTGTCTCTACAATAAATCAAAAAATTAGCTGGGCATGGTGGCACAGACCTGTGGTTCCAGCTACTTGGAAGGTTGAGTCAGAAGGATCACCTGCGCCCAACAGGTCGAGGCTGCGGTGGCCGTGAGCATGCCACTGCACTCCAGCCTGGGCGACAGAGTGAAATACCTACTCAAAAAAAAAAAATCATAGCATATTTCAATATGTCTTACAAATTACAAAGAGCTTACAAAAGCCAGGCATTGCTTTTATGCATGTAAATTGAGGGGCATTGCCTTGAGCAGGGTTGAATCCAGTACAGTCCCAGCTATTTTCCATCTACAGAGTGGAAGGCCACTGAACCTCAACTCCAGTAGTTCTTGACACCCTTTAATGTGAAAAGCAGTTGGAACTTGCAGTTTTGCTGGCCACCAGCTGCAGGAGAGTGAATCCCTATTCAAATGAAGTTTAAGATTAATCCAAGCGAAGAGTTAAAGGGCATGAAAGAAAGAGGAGAGCCACTGGCCATCTTTAGTTACGGAAGACAAACGGTCACATGGCTGAAATCAGAGGGGGAAGAAAGGACAAGATATGTTCAGTTTTGCTTCTCTTGGAGACGTGACTGTGTACATAATTCAAAAGAAAAATGAATGTTCCCTTTCCAAAATCATCACCTTCTGTAAAGAAAATTGGAGCTATGTTGCTTCCTTCTAGCCAAACTCAGAAACTGTCACCAGGAACTACTAAGGAATATTAAGAGCTATTACTTTCCTTAGAATCACTTAATTTTATAATACACAGATGGAATTTTCATGTTAATGGCCGTGTAGGGAATATTTTATACTTTGAAATTTTTTCCTAGCTATTTTCGCAGTTCACAATTTGCTACTCAGAAGAGTGAAAGAACATGACTGGTAGTGCTGACAGTCAAAGAAAGAAACGTTCCCCACCACTCTGACCTTACCGCTTTCTATTGCTCATCTGGATTGGCCTGTAGGGTTTAATGGCCAAGGAATTAAGTAGAAATGTCTGCTCTGATAGAAAAGTTGCTGCTGTTGTTTTGGTTAGTGATTTCTTTTTTAACGGTTTTAAAAGTGTAATGATTACCAAGTAGTGAAATGCTCTCTCAGTACATCCCTCTTCATTTGTCTCATAAATGAGCTGCAATTTCAGAGGGTTTGGTGCCATTTTTCCACTATGTTGAGTAGGTACATGTTCCAGAGGTGCTCTTAATATTTCTAAAAGTCTTGCCAAGTCATTTCTTCCAACCCTGAGACCACACACTAAGATGGATATTGAAATTTCTTGGATTCAAGATTAAGACAAATGATAAATAAGCCAAGCAAAATAAAATGAGGTGACCACGTGTAGGTCAGTCCCTTGCCTAAAACACTCTCCAAGTGCAATCACCATCAAGTTGTTTAAGACTCCCTAGACGGTGACCTGGGATTTCTTTTCTCTTTTGAGTTGGAGTCTCACTCCATCGCCCAGACTGGTGTGCAGAGACACACTCTGGCCACCCCAGCATCGACCTGCTGGACTCCAGTGATCCTTCCACCTCAGCCTTCCAAGTAGCCAGAACTACAGGCGCACGCTACCACGCCCGATTAATTTTTGATTATTGTAGACGCAAGGTCTTACCAAGTTGCCTGGGCTGATCTCAAACCCACAGGCTCAGGCAATCCACTCATCTCGGCCTGGAGGCTGAGGTGAGTGGATTGCCTGAGCCCGCGGTTCGAGACCTGCCTGGGCAACTTGGCGAGACCTTGTCTCCACAATAAATCAAAAACTAGTGGGGCGTGGTAGCGTGCGCCTGTAATTCCAGCTACCTGGAAGGCTGAGGCGGAAGGATTGCCGGAGCCCAGCAGGTCGAGGCTGCGGTGGCCAGGAGCGTGCCACTGCACTCCAGTCTGGGTGACTGAGTGAAACTTCAACTCAAAAAAAAGAAGAAGAAAACCACTTCAGATTGACACAATGGAAAAAAGCATATAGAGTTCAAGAAATCAATAAGCAGAAAGAGAAAGTCAATGACAATGACATAGGAATACAGGAAAGCAACTAAATTAGAACCTTAATGAAGTGTTCCCCAAAAAGTCTATCATTAGATTTAGTGTCCTCAGAATCAATATGACTGACAAATTAGGTATTCAATAATAATTGAATAAACAAGAGAGGAAAGTGTAGGCAATCTACAAAATTACCCAAGGATTATTTTTATCTAGAAATTTAAGTATCATTCCTTGGCCTTGATGGCTAGAAAAAGCTGCTGATATTCATAAAAGATAGTATAAATAACAAATGCAGACCTCTGACACATTGTCATCAGCAAGGCCTACTGAGGAGGACACCAACTTACAGTGTTCTGAATGTCCCTCGGCACAGAAAAGACTCAAAAAAAAAAAAACAGAATTATCTTTTGGAGGACGGGCTTCTTGTAGTATACTCAGAATTTGTCCCTCCAGATCAAATGGTCAACCAAAGTTTTTATCTAGAAGTTTTGAGAAGGTTGCATCATTACCTGTGGAAGAAACTTCCCAAGTTGTGGCAAACAGGTGCCTGGTTCTTCAATGACAATGCAACTGCCCACACCACGCTGGGTGTTCAACAGTTTTTGACCAAAAAAGGCATTACCCCATGCCCCACCCTTCCTGTTCAACCAATCTCACCCCAAGCGACTTTTTGTTGTTGTTGTTGTTTCCCTGATGAAAAAAGTCTTCAAAGGGAAATATTTTGCCAATGTTGAAGAGGTGAAACAAAAAACAGCAGAAGCACTAAAAGACATCAAAACTGATGAGTTCAAAAACTGTTCTGAGCAGTGGAAAAAAATTTTTAATGTGTGTATTGCATTAAATGGAGAGTACTTTGAAGGTGACTAAAGTTTGAACATGTAAGAATAAATACACAATTTTTAATACATAAATTCTGGGTTTTTTTGGGTCTTCCCTCATATACACATATAGAATCTAAATATATTTAGGCCACGCATGGTAGCTTGCACCTGTAATCCTAATACTTTGGGAGGCCAAAGTGAGAAGACTGCTTGAAACCAGGAGATCAAGACCAACATAGGCAACATAACAAGACCTTGTCTCTACAAAAAAAATCAAAAAATTAGCCAGGTGTGGTGGTGTATGCCTGTAGACTCAGCTACTTGGAAGGCCAAGGTGAGGATTGCCTGACCCCAGAAAGTTAAGGCTGCAGTGAGCCGTGATGGGATATGGTGCCACTGCACTTCAGCCTGGGTGACAGAGTGAGACTCTGACTCAATAAATACATATTAATACATACATACATTTCAATGGCATTAAAATAGCCCAGATACAAGAAATTCTGTTATAGAATTCCTCAAAAATACTGTTTTCAGACCTCTAAGTACTGAAATAATAATTTTTAAAAACCTGAAGAAATATAAAGTAACAAAATATATGCTTTCTTTCTTTTTTTTTTTTTTTTTTTTTTTTTGAGTTGGAGTCTCACTCTGTTGCCCAGACTGGAGTGCAGTGGCCGCTTCCAGCCACAGCAGCCTCGACCTGCTGGGCTCCGGTAATCCTTCCGCCTCAGCCTTCCAAGTAGCCGGAATTACAGGCATGTGCTACCACGCCCGGCTGATTTTTTGATTTATTGTAGAGATGATTACAGCTGAGCCACCGAGCCCGGCTAAATATATGCTTTCTGGGTCTAATTTTTGGCAAATAAAACAGAGACCTGGATGTTAAAGGCCCACAGAGGTTTTCTGTTTGAATCAGAAGGAAATCACACAGGAATCTGTGTTTTGTTTTGTTTTTTCCTTTTTAAAACAAACTTGCAGTCCTTTTTCCAAAGTGTGTTCTTTGGTCCCATGTATGCTGGTAATAACTTGTCTTGTTCTTTCTAGATGATAAACCATTACCTTGTCCCTCCTTGATGTCTAGCACTGCCCATTCAAGTCATGCAGAAACAGAATACATGAAGAAAGACAGAACTTCAAATCAATGCTATCTGAAGAGGAAACTATGTAGGAGTTGTCAAACAAAGACGAAATTTCTCACTTAAATAGTAGGAGGGAGAATTTTTATTCATAATGAAATGTATTCAGTGAGTTTACCATCAGTTTTTAGATAAGCCACTGAAGGCCAGGCACAGTGGCTCATGCCTGTCATTCCAGTACTTTGGGAGGCCAAGGTGGTGAGTTGGCAGGGAGAGAGGAGCAGGAAGTTTGAGCCTAGAAGTTCGAGAACAGCCTGGGAAACATAGAAGGAGCCAGGTCTTACACTCCTGGTCTCCAGTCATCCTCCTGCCTCAGCCTCCCAAAGTGCTGGGATCATAGGCATGAACAGAACACCCAGCCAGAACCCATATTCTTAATTCTAGGCTGCCTCTCAAAGACAAGCAAACAAATAAGAAGTGCAAGATGATAAGTGGTCTCTTAGTAACCCCTTACCTAATTGACACAGATTATTTTGGAATAATAATAGTTTGGTCTCCACTTGTTAGAGGAAACACACAAAATAAAAGAAGCGTGGAACAAAGTCTCCCGCACAGAAAGAGTCAATAGAAATGTGTTGACTGAATCTGTTAACATAATATTCTTCTTAGCCAGCGGGCCTAATATGCTTCCCTATTGCTCTCCTTGCTCTGAACACAGACTCTCTGTGGACTTTCTATCTTTAGGACCTGACGTAAAGTACCTACAGGAGATCTGGCATCCATCTTTACCCGTGGGCTCCCCTTTCACGTCCATCTGCTCCTTCCACGTCTGCTTTCCCTGCAGATTTCCCCACGAAGCCACTTTGGCTTCTGCTTTTTAGAATTCAGGTGAACTATTTCAGGCATACAAAAATATAACAAACCCCACTCAGCAAAATAAATGAAAAAATGAAAATGACTGCTTCCATGGAAGCTGCTATGAACTCTGCATGATTCTTTGTTCTTCTGTCTCTCCTGATTTAATCACTACCCTAAATCTGGGTGTATTTTGTATTTTTATTGTGACTCTAGAAACAATATATGGTTCTACATGATTTTAAACATGGTAGAAATAATATCATATTCTACATATACCGTTCTCTCAGCATTTTTAATAATCATCATCATAAAATGAACAGCTCTGTTCCCATCACACAGGTTAACAAAAAGAACATTACTATTATCATAGAAGCCCCAGGGAATCTTTCCTGATTACGTCTCCCCTTGCCTCCCAGAGGTAACTATTATCTTAACTTTTGCCTTATTTATTTACTTCTTTATGTAGTTGCTATCACATAAAAAAGTATGTATCCCTATGTATGTATCCCTAAATCAAGTATGACTTAATTTTGGCTAGTATCTTATATAACATGGCTTTTTTTCTTTCTTCTTTCTTTTCTCTTTTCTTTTGAGAAAAGAGTCTTGATCCATCACCCATCTTCAAGTGCAGTGGTATGATCATGGCTTAATGCAGCCTTGAGCTCAAACCTGAACTCAAACCTTGAGTTCAAACCTGGACTCAAACGATCCTCGCAGCTCAGCCTCGAAAGTAGCTGGGACTACACAGGCTCCTACCACCACACCTAACTAGTTTTTTTATTGTTGTTGTTGTTGCTGCTGTTGTTTTTCTAGAGATGGAGTCTCTCTGTTTCCCAGACTGATCTCAAACTCCTGGCCTCAAGCAATTTTCCTACCTCAGCCTCTCAGAAGTGCTGGGATCACAGGCATGAGATACCACTCACAGCCTAATTTTTGGTCTTTTGTTTTTGTTTTTTGTTTTTGAGTGGGAGTCTCCCTCCATTGTCCAGGCTGGATTCAGTGGCACACTCATGGCCATCCCAGCATCATCCTGCTGGGCTCAGGTGATCATTCAGCCTCAGCCTTCTAAGTAGCCAAAACAACAAGCATGCACTACTACACCTGGCTAATTCTTGATCTATTGTAGAGGTGAGGTCTCACCAAGTTGCCCAGGTTGGTGTTGAACCCCTGGACTCAGGCAGTCCTCTCGCCTCAGCCTCCCAAAGTGCTGAGATTACAGGCTTGAGCCACTGTGCCTGGCCCTAATTTTTTAATAAATTCTTTTATGACTTGCTTCCTCCGTTCAATATTTTTTTATATAAATTGTTAGTAAATATCTGAGATGTTTAACCTCATTAGTAACTAGACAAATAGAATTTTTTAATTTACTAGATCCATTCAGTATCTTGGAAATTTGTCCACACTAGTCCACATAGCAGTAGTGTATTCATTTTTACTATGGTATAGTAAGTAGTACCTTGTAGGGCAATTTCATAAATTATCCATTCTTCTATTGACAGGATTTTATTTTGTTGTTGTAATCTATCTATCTCTCTCTGACTGCTGTGTATACACACTTGACCATGCCCACACTATCCTTGTATAAGAATAAGAGTTTTAAGCTGGGCTCGGTGGCTCAGCCTGTAATCCCGCACCTTTGGGAGGCTGAGGTGAGTGAATTGCCTGAGCCTGCGGGTTCGAGACCCGCCTGGGCCT
>NW_007089397.1:276068-297303 GCF_000164805.1 Carlito syrichta
ACTTGGAAGGCTGAGGCGGAAGGATTGCTGGAGCCCAGCAGGTCGAGGCTGCAGTGGCCGGGAGCGGCCACTGCACCCCAGTCTGGGCGACAGAGTGAGACTCCAACTCAAAAAAAAAAAAAAGAATAAGAGTTTTTTTTTCTGTATCTTAGGTTTTCTGGGGAGTAACTGCAGTCGCTTTTGTATTTTCTCAATTTAGATCTATATTTAGTTCATCCAGAATTTTCCTCCTTGATCCACTCATCCAAAGGGGGAAAATGTAGTCAAGGCGACCCAATGAATCAATTTTATATGGCAAAAAGGCTTCAGATTCACTGTCATACCTTGTCTTTCTGCCATCTTTTGGGATATATGGTATCCTGGTTTTGTTATTTTTGTCATGGGTTTTGTTATATTTGGCCATTTTCTTTGGTGGCAGCCTGAGATGTCATAATCCTCCCTCTTAGTCATTTCTGTGCCTCTCTCAGTAGCAAAAAACATCCTTCCAGATGCCTCCACACTCTGGGTTGCAACTGGAGTGCTGCCTCAGGCGCTCACTACCTAGATGCATATTGGCAAAGAGACATTTCCCCAAGTATCTCTGTCTCCCCTGACTTCATCAGGAAGAGAGATCTGGAATCTCCCTGGTTGCACGGAGCATTGGAGACATAATAGAATTATCAAAAAAGCCTGTGAAATTTTAGCCTATCTTGATGAGCTGAGTTAATCAGTTTAATTCCTGGGGCTACTTGGAAAGCAAAGGAAAGACTGCCCCTTTTGTGGAATAAATCTGTGAGATAATCCAAAGGCTTCATCTCAATGCCTTAGATAAACCTTGCCCAATATGGTGACCACTAGCCACATGTGGAGATTTAAATTTAAGTGATAAATAGTTAATAACAAAATTTAAAATGCACTTCATCGGTTACACTAAGGGCTCAGTGACCACATGGGACTACGGCTTCCCTGTTTGACAACACAGACATAGAACACTCCCATCATCACGGAAAGTTCTGCTGGATAGCGCTGTCCTAGAGGATGCTTGTGTGAGAGAGCAAAGCGAGTACTCTGAAGAAAGACATCATAGTTCCAAACACAAGGACCAGTGGCTTATTGATATTATCATTAGGTATCCAGATTCACAATGACAGGTGCTGGCCTTCACTTCGGGATCCAAAATAACCAAAGGTCAGACAGGTTCAGACGGGGTAATGGGTGGTTTCTGAGAGACTGTGCTGTATGTATATGGATATATTTTGTTTGTTTGTTTGCTTGCTTGTTGGGTTTTTTGTTTTTTTTTTTTAGTTGGAGTCTCACTCTGTCGCCCAGACTGGAGTGCAGTGGCCGCTCCCGGCCACCGCAGCCTCGACCTGCTGGGCTCCGGCGATCCTTCCGCCTCAGGCTTCTGAGTAGCCGGAATTACAGGCACGTGCTACCACGCCCGGCTGATTTTTTGATTTATTGTAGAGATGAGGTCTCGCTGCCCAGGCGGGTCTCGAACCCGCGGGCTCAGGCAATCCACTCACCTCAGCCTCCCAAAGGCGCGGGATTACAGGCTGAGCCACCGAGCCCGGCTTGGATATATTTTAACTGGAAGTCCTGAACCCTCTTTGTCTGTGGCATTTTTCTTTATAAACAAGAACCTCATATCGTTCTAAGGCTATTCAGTCCAGTCTCTTCCTTTCCTCCCTGCTATTCCAGCTTGGAGCCTGCTGGCCTTCCCATGGCTTTCCTCCTTCCTCCTCGGCCTGCTGTGGATAGCAGGGGCTGAGCCCTGCAGGGGCATTTCTGAAGTTCCCTGTTGTTGGAAGAACTGGATCAGCCAGGGGTGGTATGGAGAGAGACTAAAGAAGTGGGGGAAAGGAGAACCCAGTGGATTTCCCCCTCCTGTTCCGCCTTCACCGGCATGTCCAGCAGTGGCCGTCTCTCTGAGGTGCCAGCTCACACCTCCCAGGGCTACTGTGGCCTCATTTTCCACAGTGGCCCTGGCCTCTGGGTTCCAGCATCAATGACTCCTTCCTCTGTCATTCCTGCCTAGGAGTGACATTAGCTTCCTGTCATTGTCAATGTCTGGGTTGGCTCGGGGTCACCTATTTGGCTTCCCAGCAACCCCATCAGCCCGTGACCCATGCCTGCATTAAACTTCCTCCGTTCTAACTCCTCAGAGTGGTTTTAGTGTACCTGCTGGACTCACCTCTACATCTCTACAAAATCTCCTTCAGCTCTCATGGTAAAGCTGACCAGTGTCTTTCCCAGTTTTTGCCAAGCACTCCCAACCCTTCCAGGCTGTTTATGAAGGCCAAGTTCACAAAATTAAAATTTTCTCCTAAATTGCATGCACATATGTACGCATCCTACTGCGATTATGGTAAAAATCACAATCTTCAAAAACAAGAATTACCAGACCCACTGCTGTCAGGTCACCATGTTTACTGCTTGAAGCTGTGCCTAATTCAGTGGCCACTGTAGTATAAGAGATGACTCCAATCCAGCCCTCCTGTGCTCTGACCCAGGGCTGAATAGGGCCACCAAAAAGGATGCCATTTTCTAATTGGTCTTTGGAGGAGGGCCACACCAGTTAATCTGTTCAGAAGAGATTTCTCTTTCTGATTCACATAAAGGTAATTTTGTGACAGAGGTGACTCTGTTTCCCCATCTTCCATTTTCCTCCCTAGACTGATGTCGAACTATAGCTCTGAAGTCATCTAATTGTATGAATTTCTCATGAGTAGCACTGGAGAGCCAGGGATCTTTCATTAAGAGACTCCATCAATCTTTTACAAGTCGTAATGTCGTTCATATTACAGATTGTAATGTGTTATAATCTCTGGGTTCCTCTGTATTCCAACAGATCATGAGCTTCCTGAGTGCAAGGACTGTCTCTTGCAACTTTGTATCTGCAGAGCTTCACAAGGTGCCTGACACATAGTGGGTGCTTAATATATGTTCGCTGAATGAAGACTGAATGGTGCTATATAATTCGAAAAGCAATTTTATGTATAGTTTCACATTTAATGCTCCACAGCAACATTGTGAGGTAATCCAGGTGAGGAAATTGAGGCTTAGCAAAGTCAAGACCGCATTCATGGTTAGTGATGCAGGAAGGACATGGGCCTACATAATTCTGGACCAATATTCTATCACAGCTATCCAAGGACTCCTCCTGATTTTTATTTATACTAACTTTGCACAAGATGTTTAACGAATTAGGAAAAAGCGCCCCCCTCAGTGGATGAATTATGAAAAGTTATCTTCTCTGAAAAAACAAATTAGAATAAGACCCTCCTTCCTCTTGGCTAAGTTAGTCCATCAGGGCTCAAGCCACCTTGCCCAGGAGATTCCATGCAAAGCACATCCTACCCAGTCATACAGGTATTACATACCATACAATTCATTGTAGCCTATCTGTAAACTGAAGTTCAGAGATTCCTTATGATTTTGTTTTTAAATTACAAAGGGCTTTCTTTATTAATTTTAATAATATTTCTACTGTAAAATGCTTTTCCTGGTTTTGTCTCTAACAGTGGCATGATCACAGCCTACTGTAACCTCAACCTCCGGGGCTCAGGTGATCCTTCTGCCTCAGTCTCCCAAGTACCTGGGATTCCAGGCTCATGCCACCACAGCCGACTTTTTGTAGAGACGAGGTCTCGCCATGTTACCCAGGCTGGTCTCAAATTCCTGGGCTGAAGCAATCCTCCCTTGTTGGCCTCCCAACATGCTGGGATGAGCACCACACCCAGCCTTGTTCTCGGTTTTTTATAATATGTATAAACTCAAAGCATTATTGAGTGAGATTTTGATGGCAATATTTTTATTCATATGACAATAAAATAGCTATTTTATGTTAGCTATTTTTATTATTACTATTATCTTCAAATGCTTATAGCAGTGGGCAAGAGGATTTTGAATAGATTTACAATCTCTTTCCTATGAAAAGGTAAATTTCCTAGCTCGTAAATTAAGCTTTGCCTACATCGTTTTGCTTTCGTCTGGATGGATTTTAATAAGTTCAACTAGAGCTATTTCTTTTTTTTTCTTTTTTTTTTGAGTTGGAGTCTCACCCTGTCGCCCAGACTGGAGTGCAGTGGCTGCTCCCGGCCACCGCAGCCTCGAACGCTGGGCTCCGGCAATCCTTCCGCCTCAGCCTTCTGAGTAGCCGGAATTACAGGCGTGCGCTACCACGCCCGGCTGATTTTTTGATTTATTGTAGAGATGAGGTCTCGCCCCCAGGTGGGTCTCGAACCCACGGGCTCAGGCAATCCACACACCTCAGCCTCCCAAAGGTGCAGGATTACAGGCTGAGTCACCGAGCCCGGCTGCTATTTCTAATAGAGTAAGATGTAAGCACATTGTCTTTTGTCGGCTGTCAATTTTCCAAAACTTCTCTTTATTTTATTTATTTGTTCATTTTATTATTATTAGAGACAGTCTCACTCTGTGGCCCAGGCTGGAGTGCAGGGCATGATCAAAATCCTGGGTTCAAGCCGGGCTCTGTGGCTCAGCCTGTAATCCCGCGCCTTTGGGAGGCTGAGGTGAGTGGATTGGCTGAGCCCGCGGGTTTGAGACCCGCCTGGGCAGCGAGACCTCATCTCTACAATAAATCAAAATATCAGCTGGGCGTGGTAGCGCATGCCTGTAATTCTGGCTACTCGGAAGGCTGAGGCGAAAGGATCGCCGGAGCCCAGCAGGTCGAGGCTGCGGTGGCCGGGAGCGGCCACTGTACTCCAGTCTGGGTGACAGAGTGAGACTCCAACTCAAAAAAAAAAAAAATCTTGGGTTCAAGCAATCCTCCCACCTCAGTCTTCCAAGTAGCTAGTACTACAGGCATGAACCACCACACCTGACTCTTTATTTTTAATTCTCTAGTTTTCAAATAGAGGATGTACAAGACTTACCCATTTAGTCATAGTCCATACTTATGCCTCCAGTCAAGTCTGCACTGTTATTTCAAAATCCTTCTGCAGATGTCAAAAACTGCCACTTCAAGCAGATGAATATGGTGTTGCCTCTATTGATATGAAATCCATACACACACACACACACACACACAGAAACTCTGCGAAGTTTCTTGTAATTTTCTTTGGTCTTCTCTTGAACTTCAAAAAGAAACCATAACTTCACTCTCTGTTTTACATTTTTTCCTCTCCTTTACAATATCAACTAAGGTCTCTTTCTTTACATCTTTTTAGGGACTTCATATAGACACTTCTGGGATTTATAAAACTAATTTCCTTCACATTAATGCAAAAATTCTGTTGCTTGCCAACTCATTAGAAACAAAAGTTATGATTCTAATTTCATTTTTCTCTCTTCTCTTTCCAATCTTTACCTCATGTTCCTTTTATCTCACCTTTTCAATTGCTAAGAGTCAAGTTCAATCTTTGTTCTTTTGTTCTCCATACCACCCTCTAACCCTTGCACAAAATGGGAATTCAGTCATTTTAGGAGAGCTCATGAGCTTGTGTAACCCTTCTCTCTTCCACCAGTCATTGACACTTGTTGAACACTGCTTTCTCCTCCCCAGCTTAGACTGGCCTTAAAGAATTACACAACACTTACACCTTTATCCATGGAAAACTATAACCTTGACCTGATCAGATTTGTATAATTTTTTAAAAACCACTCTCGTCATGTGCAGAAGAAAGACTAGAAAAAGGATAAGATAGTAGTTGGGAGAGCACTAGGGGGTAATTGCTGTAATCCCCAGAAAATGTAGTCATGGCCTGATCAAGTCAGAAGCAAAGACCGCTGAGAAGAGAAGATGGAGTTAAGAGACTCTGAGGGGTAAAAAATTGACAGGACTCTGCGACTGGGATGTGGGGACTGAAGGAGAGCAAGTTACAGAAAATAACCCCTGAGATGAGCTTTGGTTGCTGGGCAATGCTGTCCTTTGTGGAGATAAGAAGACTCAGGAAGAAGACAAGTTTCAGTGAAAACACGAGTCATTCAGTTTGGGTAAATATTTTTCCTTTGGAAAGCAACATTTTGCTTTTGGTTTCTTAATTCAATCTGAAGAGTTGACATGAAATATTTTGGGGTACAGTGACATGTGGATAAATTGATTTTCCCTTAGCAGTTAATTTTCCTGCATTTGCCTTTGCTATTCCCGTGACAACCAAAAGACAATGACTGACAAATTATTAGAAATACAAGTCTGGCTGGGTGTGGTGATTCACATCTGTAATCCCACCACTTTGGGAAGCCAAGGTGGAAGGATTGCTTGAGTCCAAGTGTTTGAGATCAGCCTGGGCAAGATAGTGAGACCTCATCTCTACCAAAAAAAAAAAAAAAATTATTCGGGCGTGGTGGCACACACCTGTAGTCCTAGCTACTTGGAAGGCTGAGGCAGGAGAATCACTTGAATCCAGGTGGTTGAGGCTGCAATGAGCTGGAATCACACCACTCCACTCCAGCATGGGCAACAGAATTAGATCCCAATTCAAAAAAGGAAGGGATGGAGGGAAGGAGAGAGGGAAGAGAACAAATCTAGAACTCTCAAGAAAGATCTTGCTCAGAAAAAAAAATTTATATATATATTTATGTTAGGTCCTTTGTGCCCTTTTTAAGTTATTGTCTCATAACTCCAAATTCACTCTTCAGCACTGTCTTTGTCATATTGGGACAGAGACTCTGCCTACATTTCTCAAACCCTTCTGCCAGCCGGCTTCCTGCACTAAAGAGAGATTTGAAGGTAGAATGAAAAAACAAGCACCTTCCATCTTCCTTCTTCCTTTTGCTTAGTGTTTCGGTGGTGGCTCTTAGCCCTGGCTACAACAGCCGGCTCCTGCTTGAGCAGTTTTGGGCACCCCCTAGCATCTCTAGCCCCCAGAGGTACCAGCTACAACCTGCCATAAGCACTCCTCAGATGGCTGAGCCCCTGCTACATAGGTCCCTTTCTCTGATGTTCTAGCTTTTGACAACCCCAATCTCCTCACATATGTTCCCCAGGGATAGGGTTGGTAACACCTCCAGGTGAGCTAGGTGCCGTCATTGATTCTTTCTGTCCTCCAACACCTGTGTAAAAAATTCTCTCTAGTAAGTTCCCTCTGGTGAAATCTTTAGTATGGTTTATGTTTTTCTGGCTGGACAGTGAATGGTGTACTCTGGGTTTATAAAAATGAATGATAACCTTCCCTACCTATAAGGAGCTCACAGACTCGTTAGGAGATAAAAACAGTCAAATAAATATACTTCAAGATGGTGGACAGCCCATCTTTATTTCCTTTCCAACCCAAGATCATAATAAAATGATAGTACAGACATTAAACACTTGAACTATATATAACAGCGAGAATGGGGAGAAGGAAAACACATCAGCAGAGCATTTCAATACATTTCTGGAGGTTAGAAGGTAGACCACATGTTACTGATGAAATGAGGCAGAGGAAGCCACAGCCTGAAATACATGTAGAGGATAAAGTTGGAGATAGTCTGCCCAGCAGAGGCCCAGAAGGCCCACAAACTCAGAAACACCAGTTATCACGGAGGGCGAGAGAGAGAGACCAGTTGAACACTAGAATTAACTACATAGATTAGCTTTTTCTCCATCCCTGTCTCCTTGAGCAGAATTCTCTGCAGTCAGACACCCCCACAACCCAACCACCAGGGGAAAAAGTGATTTATCTCCAATGAAATAGACTGAACCATCTGGGGAAAACCAAAATAGCCAGCAGGAATGTTGCTGCCCCTTGAGAAACTCTTCTGGAACTTAGGATCCCCCATCTCAGCAGCAGGCTCCATGGCTACTTGCGTTAATATGAAATTTGTCAGTCAAGGAGCCTCACTTACAGACACCCAGATCTAATTTTTGAGTGCATAATTCTTCATTTTAAGAAGCTGAATACAAGCACATGCTCAGAATTTTAAAATTAAATAATATATAGCCTAGGCTGGGCTCAGTGGCTCAGCCAGTAATCCCAGCATTTTGGAAGGCCGAGGTGAGTGGATTTCCTGAGCTCACAGGTTTGAGACCAGCTCAGGCAACTTGGCGAGACCTCGTCCCTACAATAAATCAAAAATTACCCCTTATTAACAAGGGAGCTTGAACAATGCACATTTGTATACCTAACCCTTAACTGTAACCCCACAATTTAATAATAAAAATATATTTTTAAAAAATTAGCCAGGTGTGATAGCGTGTGCCTGTAGTTCCGGCTACTTGGAAGGTTGAGACAGAGCGATCGCTGGACCCCAGCAGGTTGACACTGGGATGGCCATGAGTGTGCCAAGCCTCAAGCCTGGGTGACAGAGTGAGACTCCGACTCAAAAAATAAAATAAAATACAGTCTATTTATAATAATATAAAAAGAGTCATAAGAATACTACAAAATTATTTTATAATAATATAAAAATATAATAATATAAAAAAAAAATTTTTAAGTACAATCTCTCACTTTTCCCCATCTACCTTGGGTTCCTTCTACCACAAAGGTAACCACTCTTATTAATTTCATAAATATTATTCTAGAGTTTTCATGCAAATATCATAAGAATATACAAAATGTGTTTGTATATTCTTATTTTTCTTTAAAAATAGTATACAATGCACACTGACTAGTTGATATTTTTTTCAATATTATCCATTCTAATAGCTGTATAGTGATATCTTGTGTTTTTAATTTGCACTTCCTTCATGACTAATGATTTTGAGCATTTTTTCATGTATTTTTTTGTCATCTGTATCAGTTTTTTATAGCTTCTGTAACATAACAAACTTGATGACTTACAACAACAGAAGTGTATTTTCTCATAGTTCAGGCGGCCAGAAGTTTGGATACTGAGCTAAAATCAGTGTTCAGCAGGTGTCTCAGTCCATTCTGTGTTGCTATGATAGAATACCAAAGACTAGGTAATTCATAAAGAAAAGAGGTTTATTTAGCTTACAGTTCTGCAGACTGAGAAGTTCAAAGGCATGGCATGGCTTCTGGTGAGGGCTTTTGTGCTGTAGCACGCTATGGCAGAGGAGGTCAAAGGGGAAGTGGAATACAAATGTAGGAAAGCTGAAGGAGTGTCCTGACCGTATAACAATCCACTCCTGAGAGCAAGAACTCACTACCACAAGAATAGCACCAACCATTTATGAGTGATCTGCCCCCATAAACCAAACACCTCCCACCAGGCCCCACCTTTCAACACCACCACACCGAGGATAAAATCTCAGCATGAGCTTTGGTGAGGACAAACAAACCATATCCAAGCATATCCAAACCATAGCAGCAAAACTATGCTCCCTCCAAAGTTTCTGGGAGACGACCTTTTTTTGAGAGGGAAGTCTTTTCGGACTCCAGGAGCAGTGTTCCTTGCATTCTTTGGCTCATGACCTCTTCCTCCATTTTCAAAGTCTGTGGGTAATTTCATCTCTCTGACTCTGTCCTTCTGCTTCTGTTTGCTTTCTATCTTCATCCATTTGGAGAATGTCAAAGAGGCAGTGGACACATGCAAAGCAAAAGGACCAAACAGAAGGAACCTGGCCTTAGATGGAACTAATACATTCTTGAAAGAACTAGTCCACTGTTAACAGGGTGACAACTCACTACTGTGAGAACAGCACCAACCCATTCATGAAGGATCCACCTCCAAGATCCAAACACCTCCCACTTGGCCCCACCTTCAACACCACCACACTAGGAGTCAAATTGCAATATGAGTTCTGGTGGGGAAAAATCATATCCAAACTATGGCCTTCTTGTCTCCTGTGGATATTTGTGATTGCATTTAGGTCCCACCTAAGTAATTCAAGATCATCTCTCCATCTCAAGAGCCTTAACTTAATCACACCTTTTGCCTTTTAAGGGAGTAGTCACTCTTTTGGCATAAAAGGTAATGTTCATAGGTTCCAGAGATTAAGAAGCAGATATCTTTGGATACCATTAGTTAGCCTACCACAATAGTCAATAAAAAGATTGAAAAATAAAGTTGATGGAATCTCACATAAAAGAGAACTAAGAAAATAGTGTGAGAAGAAAACAAGAGACATCACAGATCAACACAGGAAGTCCAACATTTTGTTAATAGTTATCACACAAAAAAGAAAATAGAGCAGAAAGATAAAATAACACTCTAGAAGAAGTGTGAGTAATAGACTGAGTAATGAAAAATAGTTATAAGGATTCTAAATCACAGCAGTAAGAGATAAGCTTACAAACTGATAAATCAAGAAGGAGTAACATCAATTATCTGTAGATTAAAACAAAAGCAAATAGTTACTTTGTTCATAAATGTGCAATTTAGATGGCAGCAGCTCATTTCCAGGCATCATCAGCTAAAACTGATCAAATATGATCTGGAATATATCCTTTTAAAGTGTTTCATGCACAAATATGACAAGTTGGGGTCCCGTGTGAACTGGGAACTCAGCTGGGGCTCCAGGGCTGAGTGCCTAGGGCCTCCGTTCCTTCCTCATAGACAATTCTGCTTATTAGTTAGGCTTCCTACAGCACAGCAGCTAGGTTCCAAGAACAAGAGTCCCAAGAGAATAAGGCAGAAGCTCATGACATTTGTAGTACCTAATCTTGGAAGTCACATAACATTACTTCCACAATAGTCTATTGGTCTTTTGTTCCTGAAAAAAAGAAGGTCAAAAATGGGCTGCCATCAAGGTTTGAAGAGAGGAGACAAAACTCTACCTCTTGATAGGAGAATAGCAACTTTCAAGAGACAGGAGCTATTGTTGTGATACTCTTTAGAAATTGTAATCTAGCTCACACCTGTAATCCCAGCACTTTGGGAGGTAGAGTCAAGAAGATTGCCTAGGAGCCCAGTAGTTCAAGACCAGTCTCACAAACTTGGAAAGACCTCATCTCTACAATCAATTAAAAAATTAGCTGGGCATGGTGGCATGTGCCTGTAGCTCCAGCTATCTGGAAGTCTAAGGCAGAAGGATCACCTGAGCCCAACAGGTTGAGGCTATGGTAGCTGTAAGTGTGGCACTGTAGTGACAGCCTGGGTAACAGAGTGAGACTCAACTTAAAAAATAAAGAATGAAAAAGCAGAAAAGAAAAAGAAAATGTAATCTGCCACAATGGTCTTAGTATATTATTTGGGGATATAAAGTTACAACCAGAAGAGCTAAATACAAACTCAGTACACGGTGGCTCATGCCTGTAGTGCCAGCACTTTGGGAGGTGGAGGCAAGTAAATTGTTTGGGCTCAGAGCTTCGAGACCAGCTTGAGCAACTTGGTAAGACGTCATCTCTACAATAAATAAAAAAATTAACCAGGTGTGAGGTTGCATGCCTGTAGTTCCAGCTACTTGAAAGGCTGAGTACAGCAGGTTGAGGCTGCTGTGGCCATGAGTGTGCCTCTACACTCCAGCCAGGCAACAGAGTGAGACCCTGACTCGAGTACACAAGTTAATTAATTAATTAAAATAATTAAAAGAGGTTGGCCCTAGAGGATAGGGCTGGAGCTGGAAAATAGTAGTAGATGTGGGATGGTAAGGGGTACCAAGATTTTTTTTTTTTAAAACTCAAGCCCTCTGTGATATATTTTTAATCAAATGCATATATTAGTCTGACAAATTTTTTAAAGATTGTATTTAGAAAAATACAAATGTAGCTAAGATATAAACTGCTCTCTTAATTTTGCAAGTGGCACTTCTGGTTTCACATCTGCCAGTTCTCAGAATCCAGCTTCTTTACTGGTTTCCATAATAAAAATTATCACTCCAAATTTGGTGGGGTTTATTTTTTTATTACTAATACGGAGATTTATGAGGCCATGGGCGAGGCTCACATTACACACAATCACTTATTACATTTAGATTTTCCTGAATATAATGTTTAAATAATTTATCGAACTATTACATGCATTTGATTTTTTTTTAATAAAAAAATACAGAAGACTCCTAGTGAAAAGCTTCCCACCTGATTTCTACTCCTACTCCATTCTTCAGGGTCAGCTTCTTTCATTTCTTTTCAGTTAATTTTGTATTTATTTTTCTGGTGGTGCTTACTTGGCAAATTCTCCATTTAAGAGTTTTCCTCTCAAGTTTCCTCTCTGTCTTTTCAATTTTACCCTCTGACCCCATAGACTCCTGTCGGACTTCCCCAACAGTAATTCACACAGAGGCTCCTCTGGTTCTCTAAGTCCTCGGACATCTTCCACCTCCACTTGGAGGCTCAGTGTCAACTCCTGCAAAAGCCGATCAAAACCACTCCTCTTCAAAGTCTTGGGTATCCCCACAAAGAATGGTAAACCTGCTGCTCATAAAGAAAATTTCTACTTATTTTACACAAATGAGTAAAACATAGAGTAACACAATCAACAATGGAAGTACAACATGCTCGATGCTCACAAGAAAACACCAAGAAGGAATGACCAGCTCCAAGGAAACCAGAAAACACACTCAAGAAGGAAGAAATAGTCTGACTGGTGGAAAAACCTTTTCAGATAGACAGAAAGGCCTGAAAATGGTAAAAATCACACAGTATCTTAGGAGAATCTGCATTTTTGGAGAATAAAAGTCACGAGGGAAAGATGTGAGAAAGGATCCTTAAGATAGTAAGAATCAGATGGTCCTTATACATGAGTCTAAGGAGTTGGACTTGAGCCCACAGTCCAAGAGTTGACATTTAAATGTCTTTAAATGCCAAACAGATCGTGTAAATGAGCAAAATAAGATCATTGAATGAGGGGGGAAAAAAGGATAGGATACTGAGGGAAACTAGGGAAATAATGCCTTTCTAGATGGTACTGTTTAATTTTTGTTATGCAAAAATATAAGGTTAGCATTGCCAGAGCCTCCTGCTGTCTAATAACAGCAGACTATCCAGATTTTCTACCAAATTCCCCAATTTTTAAGTGTTGGCAACTATTACTTGTTTTTCCAGGCTCAGAGAGTATGGGATATATATATACATATATACATGTAACATATGTGTATATATAATATACATATATACATATAAATATATATTTACATATATTTCAGATATATATATCTGAAAGTTAGTTCCAACCATCAGGCCACGAGTTTTTACCTCTTCTAAAAACAATAGGCAACTATCTTTATAGCATTTTAAGACAAAGAGAAGTCATGGTCAGCTCTGCAATTTTAAAGATTGCTCTCGTGTCAGGATGTAGGAGGCATTGATGGAGAGAGGCAGGAAATGAGTGTAGAGAGATGAGAAGGAAGACTTTTGCACTTAATCATTGGTAATAGGTGTGCTGAGAGCTCAAACTAATGTGCAATGCTTTCATAATCAATTATTATTTTTTCATTTAAAGAGATAAAATGGCATTGAGCATTTCTTACTAGAACTGGACCACTTAACGATCACTGTGAACTTCCTTATTTCTGTAAATCTTGGGTATTACTTACACTTTCAGAGACAGAATAAATTTATCTCTTTATTACACTTCATAACTTCCATTTTCTTCTCATAAATGCATGTCAGTAGTAATAGAAAGAAAGATTGTACAACTGGCTGTAGAAAGACAGCTCATTGAACCTCTACCCTCTGCTTCTGTAGTATATCAGTTTTAGACATAAACAGAGATATTTTCTGCAAATGGCTCCCATGTTCCTGCATCTCTGAATGTACAATAAACAGTACAGGCCATGAAAATAGAATGCTTTAAACAGAACATTCCAAATAGGAAATTTGCCTAAACATGAGTCTTATTTTTACTATCATTTAAAGATGTCTTTATTATTAAATTAACTTTTAAAAAGGAGTAAACAGGGGAAGAAAAATAGAGAAGGAAAAAGAGAGCACACAAGATTATCCATCTGTTTTTCAATAACACCAAATACTTCTGTTTCTATGTGCTAAGATATATAAATACATCATATATGTATATAATTTCCAACACAAAATTATGGCAACTAAGCAACAGATATAGAGAAAATTGTAGCCACTTTCAGTATATTTTTAAGATTTTTCTGAACCAAATCTTTGCAAGGTATCAAATACTGTCTTAGTTTCATGTTCTAACCAATTAAGTCAGTGAGAAACTATGTTCTCTAGTTCCATAGACAGGATCTGTCAGGTGCTGGCCAAGCCTAGTCCCATCTCACTCCACAAGTTCACAGGGTGTACCTGGGAATCAAGCCAATCCCACTTGTCCCCAGAACGAAAAGGAAATGAGATACTATAGCAATATTGCATTTTGTGCCAGTCAGGCTTTGAAGATGGTCCAGGCTTCAGTGATATTATCAGTCATTTGCAGCCCAGACCAGCACAGGAAGAAGTCAAGGTTCAAATGAGGAAGGGAGCTCTGGCCTGCTTTCCCACCGAGTCCTGGGCTCTAGGCTCTGTTCCCACTATTTCTAAGCCTTTTTTTTTTCTTTCCATGAAGATACACATGAATATGACCCTTCACCAGAAACATGACTCTCATTACTGTAAAATTCTCTTTCTTTATGGGGATAAAAATTAACACTCTCACCCACCATGTGTTTGGGATAGACTAGTTCCTACTTTTGTCTATGGAGCCTCAGCTTAAAGAGAATATAGTTCCTATCTCTGAGCTCAGAGTAAAGGAAAAGGAAAATTCCTGTGAATCCTTGGGGAACTGTGACAAAAAAAGAGATATGTTCCAAACATCCTGGGTTGAAAATTGGAGTACGTTTTCTCATAAAAACAATCATTAACTTCCCAGGCAAGTTCATAAAATCCTAGTTAATCCATAACATTCTCAGAATATTTCAGAAATTCCTGTGTATGTCAACCACTCTGTTCTCATTTTTTCCCGGCTTGTTTTTTCTTTAACTGACTGGCATGGATATTATTTCACTTTGCCATATTCTCCAGCTCTTTTCACTCACAGTCCCATATGTGCAAACCACCAGATATTTAAAACTCTACATAGGCTCAATTGATGCGTTTGTAGCTGTAGAGCTGCCAATCCTACCTTAGGCCATGGACCGAGTGTGGATATGGTCAACAGCTCTTTCTTTTCCTTGTATACTAATAATCTTCAGCTTTCATGGAAAATGTGGAAAAGTTTAAGACCTCTTTCTATAAATGATGATTTGCCAGAGAAAAATTCATTTGCATATAAACATTTTATAGATAAAATCAATTGACTAATGAAAAAGGAATAGTTTGTTTATTACAGGGGTTTGAGAAAAGGGCTCACTACATAAGGAAAACAAATCACTCTTCTTAACCATAAGAGTCCCCTCCCCTTATATTTAGAGAGAACAGAGAAAAACAATGAGAAGTACACTGAACTTTTGAAATGTACAGACTGGATGATTTTAATACAGCTTGTCAAAGCCTCACCGTGTGGATAGGTGACCTTTTGCTGTACAGTCCATGGTGTACCCTTGAAGAGTGATGAATGATCAAGCTTCAGTTTGGCTCCCATGGGCTTCCTCAAGACAGTCACCAACAAAATTCAGCAGATTCCCAATATTAGCCTGACTTCTCTCCCCCTTACCCCTCCAGGTGGGAGCTTGTCACCCCCTAATTCTGATCTCCTGTAAGTAATACCCCAACCTCCCCTAGCCCAGATGTTCTCCTCCAGTCTCCTCAAGACTACAGATGAGGCAATCTCATTCTTCATCAAGTATCTTGCTAATTAAATCACTATGGTATAAATTCTGTGCCTAGAGTTCTTCAGGTGCTTTCTTTTGACTCTCAAAATCCCGTCTGGAGGAAATATTTTTTCTTAATTGTTGTCATTTCTTTCTCCTTCTCAAGGCAATAAGGATGCCCTAGAGAAACATGGAGAAAATTTACTTATAAGGAAATGGGAGACAAAAACACAAAGAGCAATGTTTCTAGATATTATGTGACTGCAAATCAGTAATCCAACACGATCCTCACATGATCATAAAGGAAAGAGAGCTCATGGTCCTTCTCATTAGAAAAACAGATGGAAGAATACCTAACTGGTCCAGCTAAGTCCTCCCATCCCTGATTAAGCACTTTGGCTAGAAAAATGGGGTACTGTGATAAGCCCATCTTGAGATATAGAAAGTCAGACTCATCAAAACCACATATTTGGGCTAAGCCAGTGTCAACAATTATTTGAAAGCAGAGGAAAGCACTTTTCAAAGGAGATAAAATAATAAGTGTTTTCTATAGAAGAGACTACTCTAAAAGTCATTATGGAAATAATTCCTGAGAGAGTTTAAAAAATGATTACAATAGATAAAGTCTTTATCGTGTACAAAAGGGAGAACAGAAATATATTCAAATATATGTAATATTTGGCATATATAAAATTATACATATATCCCCAGTGCTATAAATGAGAGGAATCTTGAGAAAGTTTCTCCAAAATGATTCTAGGCCTGCAAACTATTGGCATCAAGAAGTTTCTTCCTAAATATGATATAATCCAACATCTGATAATTCCATCAAGTTCAGTGACTCAGTGACCTGATTTAGGTCATTTATTAACCTCAGTCAGAAAATGCTGCAGACTCAAAGTGGATGATTAACCCCCACTCCCCAATCCCCATGTCTTAAAATTCTTCAAAATGCAAGTCAGCTTCTCAGGTAACCAGGAATACCTTGGTTACCCTGGAACTGGAAAGAAGAGGATTATAAGAACAGAACTTATTCTTTCCTGGTTGGAATCTCATTTACATCACCATCCTCAGAACACAAGAGAAGATGACATTCCAGAACATTATGGTGTTATACCAAAATGACTGAAGAAGGAAAAAAGCTGACTTTCTTTTTAGTTAAAAAAGAGTTTTCTATATTATACATAAAATTGAACAATATATCAGCTCTAGCAGTCTCTAAATGCTCATAATTCTACTAAAATCTTTACTAGTGAAATTAGTATCTAATTCCCATGATTAACAAGAAACAAACAATGAATGACTTTTTGGAAGCTGATTCAAGGTCTTTCCCACCAGTCCCTGAACAGACAAGAAACTAAAAATAAGCAAGATTACAGCATTAATGATATGCACAAAGAAAGCTTGGGGACAGGATTAAAATAAAATTTATAACTATATGCAGAATGATAAGAAGGGATGATGTCAGAAAGATGGCAAAACAGGACATTCTAGCCCTCATACCACCACAGAAACATTAATTTTTGTTTCTAGTCATTCATGATAGGAATACCTCTGTGGGAACTCAGGACTCCAATGGAGAAATTCTAGCAGCCTGTTTGAGGGGGAAAAAAAACCAAAAAAACCTAAGAAAAGACACATTGAACAGAGCAATAAAAACAATTTTAACTTACCTGCATCCTCTCTCCCTTAAGGCAGTACAGCTCAGTACCAACAGAGACCCTCTTGGCCAGTGATTTCTACCATAGGAGAAAGTGAGACCAAAGTCAGCTGCTGGCTCCCCCAACCTCATGGGACATCGCCAAGAGGCCCACTTCTGCCTATCTCATCCAAATCACTAAGGGGGATCACCATGGCTGAATAGCCTGAGGGGAGCTAAAAGCAGGGAATGGGGGCAGAGATTTATAGCAACTATTACATGGATCTCAGAAACCAGCCACAGATCCCACAAACTGGCTTTCGAATTTCACCAAGAGACCCACCCACAGATCCCAGGGGATACCTCAACTGTAACCACCCCCAAATGGGTGACGCATGCCCTCAGCACTCCACACACATCCCTTAAGATAGCAAAGGCCAGCCACCACAGACAGCAAATGTGAACCTTCACAGAGAGCCAAAGCAACCCCCCAACGGACAATACATGGATAAAAGCAGCCAGTCCTACTCAGCAAAATTGGAAGAAGGCACACAACCTTGAACACTTCAGGGCTCTATCCCTTGGGAAAATAAATGGAAGGCTCTCAGCACCTAGACTGACTGTATAGGATAAAGAGAAAGCACACAAGCCGGGCTCGGTGGCTCAGCCTGTAATCCCGCGCCTTTGGGAGGCTGAGGTGAGTGGATTGCCTGAGCCCGCGGGTTCGAGATCTGCCTGGGTAGCGAGACCTCATCTCCACAATAAATCAAAAAATCAGCCGGGCATGGTAGCGCATGCCGGTAATTCCGGCTACTTGGAAGGCTGAGATGGAAGGACCGCCGGAGCCCAGCAGGTTGAGGCTGCGGAGGCCGGGAGCGGCCACTGCACTCCAGTCTGGGCGACAGAGTGAGACTCCAACTCAAAAACAAACAAACAAACAAAAACTATTGTTACAATAATTCATTAATGAACACATAAAAAAGATGTGTAGGATGACACCAATACACAATCTAGAGTTTTGTATGCAATCAAAATTAAGTTGTCATCAGCTTGTAACTTGACTTAACTCCAAGTTAAATTGTAATCAGTTTATATACTGTTAAAACTACGTTTTATATAAGCCTCATAGTAATTACAAAGAAAAATTCTACACAACAAAGAAAAAACAATAAAAGGATCAGGCACAGTGGCTCACACCAGTAATCCCAGCACTTTCTGGTTTTATTTTCTTTCTAAACAATATATGTAAAACAATGGTGTGCCTTATAATACATGGCTTCATGGGTTTGCTGAAATATTTCACAACTGAATTTGTATATGCAAGTGTACACATCTTAAGGGCAAAGATTGCCTATCATATCTTTTATTTCCCATTCCATCCTCACCATCCACTTATCCTCAACACACACACAAGGCACAGCACTATAATGTCATCTGGCTATATTAAATTTTGTAATGTGATTTTTTCATAAGATTTTCTGATGAATTTCTAAAGTTGCATCTAAATACTTGTGTTTCAATAGTCATTGCCTAGGCTACTGAGAAAAAATAATTGTATCATCTTACTAGAAAAAAAGTTTTATGATATTGAGTCTGTTGGCATATTAAAGGCATAGGATCTTAATTTTTCATTTATTATTATACAGTTAATTTTATTAAACAGTGTGTTAGCCTACTAGGTCTACCATAAGAAAATACCACAGAATGAATGATTTATTTTCAGAAATTTATTCAAGAACAGAAATTTATTTTCTTACAGTTCCAAAGACTAGATAAAGGTACCATTGGAGTTGGTTTCTGGTGAGGCCTCTCATCCTGGCTTGCAGACAGCAGCCTTACAGAACCTTTTCTCTGTGTATACATGTTCAAGTGAGTTAAGACTTTACATTTACGCCCTAATGTAATCTTAATTACAACCTTAAAGGCTTTGTCTCCAAATATTTGGGGTTAAGACTTCAAAATATGAGTGGAAGAGGGGATAAAATTTACTTCATAACAAACCATTTTTTTAAATTTTGACAATAATTATTTACAACAAGCCAGGCATCCAGGCATGGTAGTGCAGGCCTGTAACCCCAGCTACTTGAGAGGCTGAGAGGAGAAGATCACTTGAGACTAGGAGTTCAAGACCAGCGTGGGCAACATAGTGAGACCCTGTCTCAAATAAATAAATAAATTACTTTAAAATAATAATTATCATTTGTAATAATACTTCTTTTGATACTAAGTGGTTTATACAATCTCATTTAGTATTCACAGCAACCTTCTAAGACAGACATCCTCATTAAAGGTGAGATCATTGAGGCTTAGAAAACTTAAGACACTTGCTCAAAGACACTCAAGTGGCAGATGATAGAGCTAATCTTAATCCAGGTGTGTCTGACTTTAGAGCCTAAGCTCTCAACTACTATGTAACACTGTTTTAATTTTAAATTCTCTTAATATACACTATTAATACTGAAATCCAAGAAAAACAATAATTTCCGGGAGAATGAAAATACAAGGATGTGTAAACGATTATGAAGGCAGGTCAAATCAGCAAAACATGTAGGAAAAGCCTGAAGTCCAGTTCAATTAAATCCAACTCTACAGGCTGAGATTCCAAGTCTATCAAAATTTACCCAAACCCTATATTTTCTATTATATCTCTCATTACACTTCAATATAATCACCGCCACCACCACCATCCACCCCAGGAAGGCCCCTACATTCCAGTAATAGTTTCTCTCTTACATTGTATTCTATACTCTCCCTTCTGCTATCTCTGTCTGAAATCCCCCTTTCTCTTTTTTTCATGTTTTTCCAAATCCAATTATACCTTTTCCAGGAAGCCTGTCAGATCTGCTTTCTCCCTCAGACTCCTCAGCATTTGGAACATATATTAGACTCAGAGTCTTACTTACTTTTTATTTTCTGTTGTATTTCTGGTTCCCTCCCTGCTCCCATTAGATTTTGAGTTTCAGGAGGGGAGGAAACTTATAGCATGTACTATATATCTTTGGATTTCATTTAGTTTTCAAAGTTTGAGTTTTCTCATCTGTAAAATGGAGATAACAATATTGCCAGCAAAATTTCAGGGTCAAATTCAGACCAACAGTGTGGCTGCAATGCCCTTTGTTAAACCTCAGAAATAATTAAGTTGGTACCCCATGGATCTTCTCAGGTAAGTCATAGGTCTGCTAAGACTCTTAAAGGCATTGCTGCCACAGCATCCTTTGCCTCAGCTCAACGTAGAGAGGGGATTTGTAAGTGTGGCATTTGTCTACAGGAGTAGATCATAACTTGGTATACAGGAATCCCACAAAGTTTTTAAAAACTTGGGCTAACTGGGTCAAAGACAGTGCAAAATGAAAAAAAGATCTCTAGACAGAAATCAAGCTGAGAATGCTACTAGATGCAAGCACAAACCATTTCTTGTGAAAAAGGAAATGTGACTAAGAAGATTGACCCAGAACCCAGAAGACAGACCCAAGAGTCACAGGGAACTAAGCAAGAGCTAGGCCCAATCAAAGAGCAATCCCTCCTCCCAGAATAAGTAAAAATGGTGTCATGCAACCAGCTTAATTTCAAAATTGCTATGGACCAGTAACAGCTACATGCCTTTTTTCCCCTTTTGGAACAGGCTTGTCCATCGTGGTTATCCTCTCTCTCTCCCATCTTCATATGCTAGACAACTTGTCTTTTTTGCTTACAGAAGTCACATGAAAGAGTTCCAGCCAGGCTTGGACCTAACCAGATTTAAAAGATTTTTTTTTTTTTTTACATAAACTTAACCTTTGCTGATTAAAAAATTGTCTTTTGTTTTTCTTAAAATTATTTTGTTATTTAACACATACACACAAACATTCTTTACAACTATTATTTCAAATGATTGCAAAATAGCTCAATAAATTAGCAAAATAGCCTGGGCAACAAAGGCTCAAAACAAAAGTCCCTCTTTTTGATGTAAGTTTTATTCCTATAATAAATAAAGATGTTAGGATAATCTCTCTATACATTGTTCTTTGGAATTATCTCTATAGAACACATTCTCAGAATTATGATTACTGGGGGAGAAAAGTCTAAAATTTCTGTGGTTCTATTTTTTTTTTTTTTTTTTTTGAGTTGGAGTCTCACTCTGTCGCCAGACT
>NW_007089398.1:0-335 GCF_000164805.1 Carlito syrichta
AACCTCCTTACACTGATAAAGGCCTTTGGCAAAGTTTCAGGATACAAAATAAATGTGCAACAGACAATCGCATTTCTCTACACTAATAATAAACAAACAGAAACCCAAATAAAAAAGCAAAATTCCATTCAAAATAGCCACAAAAAAATGCAATACCTTGGCATCTCCCTAACCAGAGACGTGAAAGACCTTTTTAAGGAAAATTCGAAACACTGCTCAAATAAATCAAAGATGACATAAACAAGTGGAAAAATATCCCATGATCATGAATTGGAAGAATCAACATTGTGAAGATGTCCATCTTACCTAAGGCAATCTACAAATTCAATGCAATA
>NW_007089399.1:0-378 GCF_000164805.1 Carlito syrichta
CCTCAGCCTCCCAAAGTGCTGGGATTACAGGCTGAGCCACCGAGCCTGGCTTTGATTTTTTTTGTAGAGGTAAAGTCTTGCTGTATTGCCCAGGCTGGTCTTGAGCTACGGACCTCAAGCGATCCCCTGCCTCAGCATCCCAGGATGCTGGGATTATGGACATGAGCAACCATACCCAGCCTAAATTTTCTTAATATGAGTTGGCATAGCCGGGCTTGGTGGCTCAGCCTGAAATCCCGCGCCATGGGAGGCTGAGGTGAGTGGATTGCCTGAGCCCGTGAGTTCGAGACCCGCTGGGCAACTTGGTGAGACCTCATCTCTACAATAAATCAAAAAACTAGCCAGGCGTGGTAGCGCGCCTGTAGTTCCAGCTACTTG
>NW_007089400.1:0-360 GCF_000164805.1 Carlito syrichta
CCCAGGAGGGTCTCGAACCCGCGGGCTCAGGCATTCCACTCACCTCAGCCTCCCAAAGGCCCGGGATTACAGGCTGAGCCACCGAGCCCGGCTGATTCCACTTATATTAAATGTCCAAAATAGGCACAGAGACAGAAAGAAGATTGATTACATAGAGCTCTGGTTTTGGAAGATGAAAAATTCTGGGGGTAACCCCTTTAGGTACCCTCCTGCTGTGGGAGCTTTTCTGTCCTCTCAATAAATCCTGCTTTCTAAAAAGAAAAAAGAGAGCCGGGCTCGGTGGCTCAGCCTGTAATCCCGCGCCTTTGGGAGACTGAGGTGAGTGGATCGCCTGAGCCCACGGGTTCGAGACCCGCCTGG
>NW_007089401.1:0-455 GCF_000164805.1 Carlito syrichta
AAAAAAAAAAAAAAAAAAAAAGTGTAGGCTTAAAACCATTCTTCTGAGAAGCTGAAATGGCGCTGGGCATGGTGGGCATGGTGGCTCATGCCTATAATCCCAGTACTTTGGGAGGCTGAGGAAAGAGGATTGCTTGAGCCCAGGAGTTTGAGACTAACCTGGGCAATATGGTGAGACCTTGTTTCTACAATATATCAAAAAATTAAGGCCAGACGCGGTGGCTCATGCCTATAACCACAGCACTTTGGGAGGCCGAGGTGAGAGGATTGCTTGAGCTCATGGGTTTGACACCAGCCCAGGCAATGTGGCGAGACCACATTTCTACAATAAATCAAAAAATTAGCTGGGCGTGGTGGCACATGCCTGTAGTTCCTGCTACTTGAGATGCTGAGGCGGAAGGATTGCCTGAACCCAGCAGGTCGAGGTTGCAGTGGCCGTGAGCGTGCCATTGCACT
>NW_007089402.1:0-403 GCF_000164805.1 Carlito syrichta
AGCCGGGGCCGCCGAGCGACCGCGTCGAGGTTGCCTGCGAGGCTGGGCGCGCCACCCGGCTTTGACCCCAGCCGCGAGTCCTCCGAGGGGCGTCTGCCCGGCTGCGGCCGCTGCGCCGGGTCACCCGGAAGATCGGTCGTCCCGCTTCCGAGTGGGAAGGGGGCTGGGGGCCTCGGGAGCCCGCTACCCACCTGGGGCCCGACCCTGCGCGCCCCGAGACCGCGAGGGACACGGAGGCGCTCCGGCGCCGGGGCGAGAGGTGGGGCTCGAACGCGAGCTCAGCCAGATGTCCGGGGGCGGGTCCAGATGTGCTGCGGGGCCGGGGACGGGACTCTCCTCCCCAGCCCTCCAGCCCGGAGCGCAGGTCAGTCAACAAACTCGGCTCTCCCCCCCCCCCCGGCGC
>NW_007089402.1:675-21010 GCF_000164805.1 Carlito syrichta
GGAGGGAGGCGGGGCGGGGTTCCTGCGGAGCCCGCAGCCCCGGGGAACTCTGCAGCCTGTTGAGCTACAAGTGTTTGCTAAGCCGGCCTGCGCCGCGCGCAGGGTCGGGGCAGGCCCGCCGAGGCGTCGCAGCAACCCGACAAGGAGCCTCCACCAGCTAGAGTGAGGTCCTGTCTGGGACTCAGTCTGGAGCCCGGCACCCCTGGGTGTTGCTCTCACCCCAGCTTGGTGACCACAGGCGTCGGGGGTCCCGAGGCCTGCCTTCATGTCTCATTCCTGGTCCTTCGCGGAGCCGTCTCTCCAGGCCTCTGATTCCTCTCCTGGAAAAGTGACCGGGTTTCTGAAGCTAAAGGGGGCTAGACGGGCTTTTCCTACCGGGTGTAGCCGAGCCTGGGGCTGGGGATGTGCTTCTGGGACCCCTTGACCTCCCTGACCAGACTCACTGCCCACACCACTGAGTCTAACTAACCATCAGGTGCCGTGGATTCAACCGCTTTGGTCTTCACCTCCTTCTAGCAGCCGCAGTCCCAGGATAATCCACGTTATTAGTAGAAAAAGAAATGGAGACTTCGTGAGGAGAGGGGGCTTATCTCAAGTCCCCCCCCCCCACACGCCTGCTATTCTTTTCCGCATTCTTTGCAGCTGCAGATGAAATGACACTCCTAGGCTGCACCACACCTGGCCCAGGGCACCTCCACACACAACACAAACATCTGGGCCGGCAGTGCCCACGGCAGCCTCCCCACCATGCGCGTACACAACCCGTTCCCCTGGCAGGCAGGGCTGGGACACACCACCCCACAGATGGTTACAAACACACTTGGGGAACACCGGGACACATCATCTGCCCGCCGGCGCAGTAGCACATAGGCATGAAGTGGGAACACACAGCCTGCCTCAACCAGTTCATAGGCAAACACACATATGCTTCCCTGCACACAACTCCCAAGCATGCAACACCAAACATGTCCTCCTGCACACGGTCACAGGAAGATCCTTTGAAAGCATGCTGGGACACCTCATTTCCTGTCTTGGAGTTCCGTTGCGAGCCCATCATAAAAGCAGTGGAAAGACAGTGGGACTTTGGTGGGGCATTTAGGAAGGGGGGAAGGGCAAGACTGTCCCACCTAGGAGGCTGGGGCTCCAGAGCATCCTTCGCTCCCCTGCCCAGAGGCACTCTGGCCGCCTCAGTCAGAGCTGGTCCAGGTGGCCTCGTTTGATGGGGATGCATGCCCTTCTGCTCATTTGAGAAGCACAACCAGCTGCCTCAGAACGTCTGCACAAGCCATCCTTCTGCCAGCAATCCCCTCGGGCTCCCAGCTAGAGTAGAAACAGAAGCAGTTTGGAGTCACCTAGACTTAGACTTGGGTTCCAATACAGATTTTGCCCAATTTTATTTGTAGGTGTGTGATCTTGAGCAAGTTGCTTAAACTCCCCGAGACTTAGTTTTCTCGACCATAACATGGGGATAATACAATCCTCTGCAACCCTCTACTTCTCCAAGATCAGGATTAGTAAACCCATTTCAGAGATGTGGAAGATGAGGTGGCAAAGGAAACTGCGATTTGAACTCAGATCTCTCTGGCTCAAAGTCTGTTACAGCCGGTGGCCCCCAATGAACAGATGGGGAAGGACAGTGACTCTTCCATTGTCTCATGGGGAGTTGAAGGATATCAGGAGAAGACCCCAGGACTCCTGAAGTCCAGCCCTGACCTTTCTTGCTTCCTGCCACTACTCAGTTATGTCCTGTGGATCAAGACCCAGGCATCAGCTAGGGTTGGAAGCCTGCCCTGGGGTGGGAGTGGGGGAAGGGCTGTGAAGAAGTGAAGCCAAAGGGTGAACTGAAAGTCGGGGGAGAGGGGCATGGGTCTGCCCCCTCTGGCCCCAGCCTCCTCATTTGCATAGGAGGGTGTATTTGAGAATAATTTTGCTTCACCTTTAGAACCAACTGGCTTTCCCCAGTTCCCTTCCCTTCCCTCTGTCCGGTCCACCTCAAGGTCCACTGTGTATTGGGCCTAGGCTGGCCACCTGGGCTGCAGGCTTCTCTTCAGAGGGGACAGGTTCTGAGCTGGGCAGAACAGGCGTGCTCTTGGCAGCTGCCACTGTGGACATGAATGTATTTTCCTTCTCCTCAATCAGCCCCGGTGACTGATGATCTGATCACCCGGACGTGCTGGGGGCTTCCTGTCAGCCGGTTCCTCAGCCCTTGCCTGACTGCCATTGACCCGGGCACACACCTTTCCACCCCGCCCCTCACACACGCCTGCCCAGGGAAGCCCCCAGGCTGAAAGGACATGGAGGTGAGGGCAGCCAAATTCCGTTTGCCATGCTGACCTCTAGTGACCCATTCACCCACCTCAGTTTCCTTCCCTTGGGGCCAAAGCCTTGATGGAGATGGGGAGGGGGGCTGGTGGCTGTTTCCGGGGGCCCTGGCTGGTGACCAGGAGAACTGGTTGTAGCCCTGAACCCCGTCACTAGTCTGCAGTGTGTTAGCAGGTTGTTCTTTTGCTCTGTCTGAGCTCTGGTCACCCTTCTGTGGGTGAGAATAACCTCCAGACTCTCTTTCAGCTCTAGAACCCAGGTCTTGGGGCTCCCGGCTCTCACCTGTGCCACAGGATGAGCCACAATCGTGGATGAAGAAAGCCCACAGACAGTCTCTCCATGCCAACCCCAGGCCACCTGGCAGGTGCTGGTTTCACAGACCACTGTTAGAGATCCCGCATGGTGGTTGTGGGGGCAGGGCAGGAAAGAGGCCCTTACCAGCATTTCCCAGGCAGACACAATGAGATCAGAGGGCGCTGTTTCCAGCACCACGGTGCTTCTGGAAAGGCCTTCCTGGGAGAGCACATGAATGGGAGTCTGAGCAGAATAGCCTGGTCCAATGCCTTCTGCTCTGGGGTTGGTATGCCCTATGAGGACAGAGCTCCCAGGCAAGGGCGGCCCAGGGGACCAAAGAGCCGCAGGCCTGACATCAGAGCACCTGGGCCTGGCTTTCAGAGTCCTCTTCCCCATATCCACTGAGGCATCAGGGAAGTCACTCAGCCTCTTCGATCCTTGGTTTCATCATTTGCAAAACGAGAAGCCACTAGACCACAGCTTCTTGAGGTGACTGGGAGATAACGTTGTAGGAAATAAGTCATATTGTTGACCAAGCACCTGCTGTGTGCCGGGCAGTTTTTGTGCTGTGGGTGACACAAGCATTGCTCTGCTCTACAGAGGAGAACACACTGAGCCCAGGCCTGTGGGGGCTTTGTGCAAGATCTCTCCATCAGCAAGTGGGCCTGGCTGGAGCCTCTGCCCACTGCCCCGGAGGGGGTATGTTCTCCTCCTCCTCAGTCACTTCAGGGGAGGTATTGTTATTCTACAGGCCTCAAGGAGCAGGCCTGGGAGCCAGGGCCAGTCTGAAGTTTTCTTTCCTAGGTGCACATAACAAAATGCCACCTGTCGTGTCTGCTGAGGGCGTCACTTCTGAAAGGCTGCTTTCAACTCTCGATTGTTTCATCGTGGTGGTGGCTGCTGAGGAGACATTGTTTGTGTTTCTCAGGCCTCTTTCAGCTCCAGGAGAGAAATCCAACCCCAGCTAGCTTCAACATGAGAGATACTGGCTGGCTCACACAGCTGTGGAGGAAATCGGGGTGGCTGGTGACTGGAGAGCTGCACTTGCCAGGGTGGGGCGCTGGCGCTGAGGCCCTGGGCTCCTGGATGACATACTGTCTCACACTCATTTCTGCTTCTTGCTGTTGTCTTAGAGTTCACCTGGGTCTCCTTCCTCTCCGCTGGGTTGTGGTCATCGACAGCACCCGTCAGGAATTCCAGTCAGATGAGACTTTCTGTCTTCTTGGGCCTCTGTATCAGTCCCAGGCCTTGCTGAGTCACGTGCCCTCCCCTGGATCCACAGCTGTGATTGCCATAGGGAGTGGGTCTTGGGAATAGCCAGGGGCAGTGCCCATTACAGGAAAAAAGGAATAGGAAACAGTGGGCCCGTGGGGCGTTTGTGTCTGGGTGTCAGTTTCTTCCACTGCTGGACTTCCACCTCCCAGGTTTGAGTATAGATCAGTGTCTCTGCATTTGAGGGAAGCGGGCAGGTATCATGAGTTTCTCACCCAGAGACCCACTGTGCCCAGCATCCCCATTGTACACATAGAGAAACCAAGGTTTGAGTATAGGTCAGTGTCTCTGCATTTGAGGGAAGCGGGCAGGTATCGTGAGTTTCTCACCCAGAGACCCACCGTGCCCAGCATCCCCATTGTACATATAGAGAAACCAAGGCTGAGAAAGGAGCAATTTGCTGCATATCACTCAGTGAGTGGTGCAGCAGACAGGGAAAGCAAGTCTCCTGACACCCAGCTTGTAAGCCATGGAGTCATCTATGACTGGGTCTGAACCCTTTCTGAGAAGGTCAGTGAGGCAGCCTTTTAGCAGCACAAATTCCTCCCCCCCCCAGCATACACAGATCCTTTGGAATGTGACTGCGTCTAACAGTGAGGGCTCTGTCCCCACCCCTTGATTGGGGCTGGCCTTGAGGCTTACTTGACCCATGGATGTGGCTGAATGGAAGTTATGCGTGCTCTGGAACTTGGGCCTTAAGAGGCCTTCGACTTCTGCTGTCACCCTGCCAGGTCAGAAGCCCAGGCCGGACTACTAAACAACAAGAGGCCAGTGCCAGAGGCCAGTGTAGTTGCACAGGTGAGTCCAGCTAGGTCGGCAGAAATGGCCAGGCAGCCCACAGATGCAGGAGGACCAACCATGATTTTAAGCCACTGAATCGTGACACGGTTTGTTACATAGAAATAGAGACACAAAGCAGCCAGGCTTAGGGTAAAATAACTAAAAAATAGGCAATTATTTGTCTAATTTCACTTCAGAATATTTGAATCTCAAAGTTGAGACACACCCCTCATAACCCCGAGGTTCTGGCCACCAGAGCCCCTGTGACATCTCTGCTGATCTAGGGGCAGCACGTGGCCAGGCGTGGCTCCGCCATCTTCTGCTGCATCCCCACTGCTGCATCGGAGCTGATAGTCATCACTCCAAAGTTGCCAAACAAATGACTATTCCTCACCCAGCCTCTGCTTGCATACCCCAGGGGACGGGGGCTCACTCTCTCCAGGATGGTCTCTTCTATTATGGGATAGCTCTGGCTGGGGGAGGGTGATCCTCCGAGTAGAACAGAGACCTGTGACTCCCCCAGGGACCTGGCTATCTTCCTGGGGTCCCCTCTTCTATGTAATGATCTTGAGTCCATCACAGTGGTCCCTGGCATTGCAAAGCAGTACAACCATGCATAATAGCAAGTATTTTCAAGTACATGGCGCCCCTGGCCACAAATATACCCTCAAAAGAAGTGTTTCCACCAGGACTTAAAGCCAGCATGAGCTCTTGGGGTTTTCACTCCAACTCAACCTCCCTGCGGCCTTGGAAAAGACACTGTCTGTCTCCAAGCCTCAGTTTTCTGGTCCAGAAAGTAGGAGGAGTGAAATGTACTGTCTAGGGTTGCTGTGGGGCTTCAGGAGGAGATGATGTATGTCCAATGCTCAGCACGCAATCGGTCCTTGATAAAGGTTAGTTCCTTTTCTGCCAGGTACATAAACAGTTCCAGATGGAGAGCTCGTCTGTCCTTAGCATTCACGTCTATATAAATAATGTGCAGGTGGGAGACAGCTTGTCAGGTGGCCACGGAGGGGGGAGGGCGTTCTTAGCAGGGGGAATAGCCAAGCTGAGACAAGAGGGAGAAGTCTGGTTTCAGGGAAGGGTAAATGGGTGGCTCGGGGATGCTGGTGTGAAGAGTCATAGGAGGGAGAATGTCAGGAGAGGAGAAAGGCCCGTGCCACAGTGGTCTTGAATGCCAATGCTGGGAGACATGGAGGAAGTCTGAATGGGGAGAGATACCATGTGGGATTTGAGCCTCAGGCTGGATGGGGAGGTGAGGTGTGAGGGGAAAGCTGGGGCGGCCCGGGACCGTGGTTGGGAGGGACAGCCTGGCCACTGAGGTGGCAGCTGCACTGCTGGCGTGGCACACCTGTTGTGGGAAGCAGGAGCCTTGGTTCTCTGGCCTCACACCTCTGCTCTGCATACTTGGGGCCAGGCCCTGTCGGGAAGAGCACCTGTTCTGTCCTTTTTTTTTTGACTTGGAATCTCATTCTGTCACCCAGGCTGGAGTGGAGTGGCATGCTCACGGTCACCACAGCCTCGAACTGCTGGGCTCAGGCAATCCTCCTGCCTCAGCCTTCCAGGTAGCTGGAACTACAGGCATGTGCCACCACACCCAGTTATTTATTTATCTATTTATCTACCTATCTATTTATCTATTTATTTGTTGTAGAGACGAAGTCTCACCAAGTTACCTAGGCTGGTCTCGAACCCCTGGGCTCAGGCAATCCTCTCACCTCTGCCTCCCAAAGTGTTGGGATGACAGGCATGAGGCACCGTGCCCAGCATTTTCTGTCCTTTGAATCTAGGAACAGACTGCAAGAGAGGAGGGAGGCAAAGAGGCAGGCCCGGTCTACAGTCCATCTGCAGGGTTCGGAGGCATCCGTTTCAGGGTCTGTTTGCTCATTTTATGAACCATCCCAGACCTTGAGCTGAGCCTGGTCTTCTAAACTTGCCACAGGGATGGCCTCCTTTGAGCCTTGCTACAGCCTTGGGAGGCCGGGCGGCTGGGCAGAGACGATTAGAGAAGTGACTTGCTCAAGACCACACAGCAAGTGCAGGGCAGAACTGGGCTGAAACCCAGGCCTCCTGCCTCCCACTCCTGTCCTAGCCTTTGTCTTCGGCACGACATTCTCACTTACCCACACCCGGTGAAGAGAGAGGGGAGCCTGAGGGAGGTGGACAGCCGTCAGCAGACAACACTTAACCCAAACTGACAATTTAATTGTGAAAATGTGGACGAGGTATGGTTATGTGCAAGGAAATCCAGACGGTCTGGGCCCCTGGGGAGCTTCGGCCAGCACCCCAGTTGCCGGGGAAACGGGAGAGGGTGGGATGATGTCACTACTCTGAGGCTGAGGTATGGGGGATGGGCTGCCCGTTTACCTCTTCAGGGCTGGGGGATCTCCTCCTGGAGTTTAACTCCTTCTCTACAGAGAGAGCAAAAGAGGGTGTGGGGGGGGTGGTGGTGACTTCCCCGAGGTCACTCAGGGAGTTGGTGCCCGAGCTATTCATCCAGCTGGACTGTGGGCACCTTGAGGACGGGGCTGGGTCAGAGCGATCTGTGAATTCTTGCAAAGAGCAAATGTTCAACTCTGCAGGGAGGGCTGCTTGATCCCTTTATAAAATAGGGAGTATTGGTCACTCTGGGAGGTGACACGATTGAATTAATAGCATCCTTAAATGAGCAGACGCTCTGAGCAGTCACCCAAAGCAGTTATCATGGGCTCAGGGATCACTGAGCTCAGAGACAGCAGGTCACCAGGCCAAGGTCACCCAGCAGGTTGGGGTAATGCTGGGGCTGACCCAGAGTACAGGACTCCCAGAGGTCAAGTCCCGTCTCACGCCCTGCAGATATGACATCTTCTATAATCCTTCTCCAGGAGGAATGATCCCTCTTATTGCCTCCCACTCAACCCTGGTGCAGGAGTCTGGGCCTTGGGAAACCCCCAGGGTCTGGAGCATTTTCTCAGAATCCCCAGCTCCTGATTCGAGGCTAAACATCAACTTACCCACAGCATCAACAACTGATATGAGGGCCCTTAGCTCAGCCCCTGCTGTGTGCTAGGATCTGGGCTATCACTTTGTTCCTTATCACAAATATTTACAACTCTGTGGGCTGGGAGTTAGTGTTTTCACTTCATAATCCAGAAAACTTTGCGGGGGGGGGGGGCACGTGCACACCTGTACCTAGCCAGAAAACAAAGAAACTGAGTCTTGAACCCCAGGTCACTCTGCATCCAAACTCCGTGACTGCCCTCTTCAGGGACTAACAACTGTCCCCACAGTGGCCTGAATGCCTGTGGAAGGGGCAGCTGGGTTTGAGTTTTCTCAGCCTCCCTCTCACTTTTGATGGTAACAGTATCCCTCCCTTCCATACTCACAGTTTCTGTGGTCCTGGGGGGAGGGCTGCCATCACGGAACCCAGTTCACAGAACAGAAGGCCCAGCCTTGTAGAGAATTCCATCTTCCTAGCCACATAATTGGCCTAGGAAGAGTCTATGACCCAATTGCACCAAACAGAGTCACTTCCCTGGGATGGTGTAAGTGGGTTCTGGGAAAAGGCGGTTGGGTCCCCCCTTGGAATGCAAGCTCGAAAGCTGAGACCCACCCTCCCCCCAGATCTCCTGTCCCAGTTTCCCTGCCATGTGAGGAAAACAAGGAGAATGAAGAAGGAAGAGAGGAAACAGACAGCGAGGCTGGGGTGGGGTGCGGGGGTCATTTGAGTCCCCGAGCACATCCTTATTCTTCCCAGTTGTGGGGCCAGTGAATCCCTGTGACCTTAGGCTCATGGAACTGGGTCTCTGTCTACTCTCTTGCAATTGGAGTAGTTCTGATTATTGCCTCTGCAATATGACGAGTCCTGGCCTGTTGTTACAGGAGGTACAAGATTAATAAAGGTTCCTGTCCTCCAATCTGGGCAGGGGAGGGTGTAAGTGTTGATAGTTTGGGGCTCTAGTCCCTACTCTGTCTCAAACATGTTATGTGATCCTTTCCCCTCTTGACTATCATTCTCCCATCTTTAACATGGGGGGGTGCGGCACTGGGCTCAGCGTTCTGCAAGATCCCTTCCAGACCTGCACAATTACCTTTGGAGAAAGAGAGAGCGAGAGAGCGAGATCGAGAGCTAGAGATTGGGCATGGTGGTGTGCTGTAATCCCAGCACTTTGGGAGGCAGACATGAGAGGATTGCCTGAGCCCAAGGGTTCGAGACCAGCCTAGGTAACTTGGCAAGACCTCGTCTCTACAATAAATCTAAAAAATTAGCCTGGCGTGGTGGTGCGTGCCTGTAGTTCCAGCTACTCAGAAGGCTGAGGCGGAAGAATCACCTGAGTCCAGCAGGTCGACGCTGGGGTGGCTGTGAGCATGCCACTACACTCCTGCCTGGGCATCAGAGTGAGACTCCAACTCAAAAACAAAAACAAAAACAAAAAAACAAAGAGAGAGAGAGAGAATTCACATACCATACATTCACCTTTTAAAAGTGTATAGATCAGTGGTTTTGAGTATCTTCACAAAGTTTTGCAGCCATTACCACTACCTAATTTCAGAGCATTTCCACCCATCATCCCCCTCAAAGACATCCTATACCTTTAGCAGTCACTTCCCATTCTACCCACCAGTCCCTAGAAACCTCTAATCTCCTTTCTTGTCTATAGATTTTCCTATTTTGTCCATATAGTAGCATGTAGCAATACTTCCTCATTTCTTCTCATGGCTAGTAAATATCCCATTGTGTGACCATATCACATTTTATCTATTTATCAGTTGATGGATGTTGTGGTTATTTCCACTTTTTGGCTCTTATAAATGATGGCTCTATAAACATTCATGTGCAAGCCTTTATATGAAATATATGCTTTCTGTTATCTTGTATATACCTAGGAGTGGGATTGCTAAGTTCTATGGTAGCTTTATATGACTTTAGGGTAACTACCAAGTTGTTTTTCATAGTGGCTGTATCATTTTTCATTTTATGTTACCAGTGATGTAGGAGGGTTCCAATTTTTCCACATTTTTGACAACACTTACTACTTTCTGTCTTTCTTATTATAGCCGTTTTAGCAAGTATGAGTGGCATATCTCATTGTGGTTCTGATGACTAATGGTGTCATCTTCTCTGGTGCTTATTTGTATTTCTTTGGAGAAATGCCTATTCAAAACTTTTTCCCGTTTTAAATATTGGGTTCTTTGTCCTCTTCTTGTTGTAAGAGTTCTTTATGTATTCTGGCTACTATAACCTTCACAGATAGTTTATTTGTAAATATTTTCTCCTGTTCAATGGGTTATCTTTTCACTGTCTTGATAGTGTTCTTTGAAGTACAAAGTTGCTAATTTTGCTGAAGCTCAGTTTCTCTATTTTTTTATTTGGTTGCTTGTGCTAAGAAGCAAAGCAAAGAAACCATTGTCTAATTCCAGGTCACGAAGATTGACACCTACGTTTTCTTCTAAGAATTTTTAAATTTTAACTCTTAAATTCAATCTTTGATCATTTTTAGTTAATTTTTGCGTATGGTGTGAGGTCGGGGTCCAACTTCATTCTTCTGAATGTAGCTATTGGGTTGTCCCATTCATGTACAAGCCTTTATATGAAATATATGCTTTCTGTTCAAATCTGTTCAAAAGACTATCCTTTCTACATCGAATGGTCTTGGTGTGCTTGTCAAAAACTAATTGACCATAAATAAATTGACCATAAATATTAACAATTATCTGTTACGTGGCATCCAGGAAGTAAGTTATGTGGGGTTCACATAGTCACAACCATGTAAGAGGGGGTGTGGCAGAGGGAAGAGGACCAAGGAGAAATTTGGAGTTGTGTAGACAGTATCACACTGAACACATTCTTATAAACAACACCAACATCAGAGCATTCATGAGCCTCAGTTTCCTTCTCTGTCACATCTAAGCCCCAGAGCTGGTATGAAGTCTAAAGTCAGAGGAGGGAGCAGAAGGGTATTCTGGGTGGAGTAAGGTCACAGGCAATGGCTGGGAGGCTGGAGAGGGCAGGAGTGGACATACGGCATGCTGAGGAGTCTGTAGGCTAAGGGGTGGTGTTAAAAGGGGCTCAGTGGCTCAGCCTGTAATCCCAGTGCTTTGGAGGCCAAGTTGAGTGAATTGCCTGAGCCTGCGGGTTCGAGACCCGCCTGGGCAACTTGGCGAGACCTCATCTCTACAATAAATCAAAAATTGGCCCAGCGTGGAAGCGCGCGCCTGTAGTTCCGGCTACTCGGAAGGCTGAGGCGGAAGGATTGCTGGAGCCCAGCAGGTAGAGGCTGCGGTGGCGGGGAGCGGCCACTGCACTTCAGTCTGGGCGACGGAGTGAGACTCCAACTCAAAAAAAAAAAAAAAGTCTGCCTCTCAGGTCCTCCAGTTGGTGAAAAAACAAAAGACTCTGGCGCCTGAGTCACAGCTCAGAAGACACCTCCCACGTCCCCCTGGGGAGCCCCATGGCAGAGAGGCCAGCCATGACCTCCAGGCACGCCTCCCACTGCAGGCTAGCCATGAGCAGGCTGCAGGGATGCTGTTGGCTCCATTCAAGTTTGGGGCCAGGCGGCTGTGCCTGGAGAGATGGTTCATCTGTCCTTCTCATAGTGCCAAGCCACCCTAGAGAAGAGAGAAAATGAGAAGGAGAGTAAGACAGAGGGAGTGGGTCACACAGAGAGGAAATCAGAGAGAGGCAAACATGAAAAACAAGCATGGAAAGAGCGTGGCAGAGCTGGCCAGGCCAAGGCCTGGAGCGAGCCCTCTGGGAGTAGCCGAGGGTGGGGCTGGCCGGAAACCGGCTCACCAGACCTGGAGCCAAGAACCATGTTTGGCCCGAGACATGGTGGAAAAGCTCTCACCTCAAGATACTGGCGGGAGGAAGCTGGCATGGGGGAAGCAAGGTCTGCCTGGGAAGGGGGCAGTGGGGCCGGATGGCCGGGGGCTGCCCAGCGGGGCCATCACTGGCTCAAGGAGCCATGGCGGCCGCTGGGGCTGGCAGGCCCTTGCTCCTGGACGTGCAGAGCAGCAGGCCTGGAGGCCTGGACAGGGGGAGCCCTGATGGGCCTTCTTGGAATGCGGCTGTTCTTAGGACAAACCCCTTCATGTGACCTGCAAGTAGGGTGCTTATATCGTTTATTGTTTAAACGGGGACAAAGGGATGGCAGGCATCTAGGGATATGCAGAGACCCCAGCCTCCAAGGCCCTGCACTGTCAGGCCTGGCCCGTCCTTGGGACAGCCGCCCCCTGCTCTCCGCTCTCCATCCACACTGCCTTCCTCGACGGACACTCAGAGCATTATCTGGAATGCTTGCCCGTTCCATCCCCAACACCTCTCCGTGCCCCTTCATTGTTCCTATGCACCCCCAGACTCAGCTCAGCAAGGCCAGTGTCCTTATTAAGCTGCTCAAGATCCCTACGTTGCTCAAGATGCCATGGGCTTTCCCTTCATGGCACCTATCACAGTCACAATAATGAAATACATTCTCAAGTGTGTGTTTGATGGTTTTAAAGTTCGCCTCCTTCCCAGGGTCCCTTATACTGCCACAGGGTGTGTGCCCATTCTTGTATTTTCACACACACACACACACACACACACACACACACACACACACACACCCCAAAACTTCTGGGCACAATGTGTACCTCTGATTTCTTCCACGGATGCTGAGGCCCTTCAGGGGAGGACTGTACCCCTTCCCTCCGCCAGCCTCGGCCTAACTGTGGGCCTTAATCACTGACTCAGAATGGGCTCATGACGAGTGGTTGCTACATTGAATATCACTGTGGAGGGTCAGAGAAAGTCAGAACCAGAGGGAACCCTGGAGGCCACGAGGTACCATGTGAGGGCTGAGTTCAGGCCCTGGGGCGTGGTGGGCTCAGTATTGGCGTTCCTCCCTTTAGAGGCCTTCATGTCCAGCCAACCATCTTTTTAAAAAAGTTTTTTTTTACTTCCTCAATAAGAGTACCTGATCTCAAACCAGGTGGCATGGAGACCAAAGAGAGGCCCAAACTTTACCTGTACAATGACCATTTGTATACTTAACCCTGAATTGTACACCACATCTCTAAAATAAAAATTTTTTTAATGTTTTTTTAAGTGACAATTCACTTTAGTATATTCACAAAGCTGTACAACTGTCATTACTAGCTAATTCCAGAACATTTTCATCACCCCAGAAAGAAACCCATGCCCAGTAGCAGGCCTGTTCCCCCTTCCCCTCCCCTCAGCCTCTAGCAACCACCAACCACCCTATTTTAAAGACAAGGCAAGCGAGACTCAGAGAGGGGCAGTGCCTTATCTAATGTCACGTTGCCAGCCAGCGGCAGAGCCAGGACGAGAGCCCAGGCCTCCTGACGCCCACCCTGCTATGGTCGGGCAGTAGATCTGAGGTCAGTGCCTGACACCAAAGAGGGCCAGGTAAAGGCCTGTTGAATGGTGTCCCAAGTGAGATATAATAGTACCATCTCTAACCATGCCCTTAACTGTCCAGAGCCTGCCGTGCCCAGGCTGGCACTGAGGGTTGTGAGGTGTGAGAGAGACATGGAGGAATCATCTCCAAGTTGTCTCCTGCTTCTGCCAAAGCCAGTGTCTTTTCAGAGCTGGGGCTGCCCCTCCCCGAGTGACCTCATGACTTCAATTCCTTCAGCGTCCTCTCAAGAGCTCCCTTCTCGATGTGGCCTGCCCTGACCACCCTGTCGAAAATGGCAGCAGGCCCTGTCCTTCCCCACGGCTGCTCTCCATCTACCCTCATCACCCAGCTGGCGTCCTGTGTCCTTCCTGTCTGTCTGGTGACTGTCTTTCCCATCATGATGTCAGCTCCATGTGGGCAGGGATTTTGTCTACTTCACTTAGGGTTACACCCCTGTTCCTAGAACAGCACCTGTTTTATAGAAGGCATTTAGCAAATATTGGATGAATGAATGAATGGATGGATGGCTATTAATGCATCTGATTTTTTATTTATTTTAATAGCTTTATTTTTATTAATTTATTTAGAGTCAGGGTCTCATTCTGCTGCCCAGACTGGAGTGCAGTGGCACACTCATGGCCACCACAGCCTCAACCTGCCAGGCTCAGGCAATCCTCTCACCTCCGTCTTCAAAATGCTGGGATTACAGGCATGAGCCAACCCTGCCCGGCCTCAATAGCTTTATGGGGTACAAATAGCTTGTGGCTACATGGTTGCATTGCATAGTGGTAAAGAAGTCTGGGCTTTACGTGTACCCAACACCCCCACCTGTGCACACCGTACCCCATAGGTGAGCATTGGATTTTTATCAGCAGTCATCAGGGGAAGGGCTATTATGTTTGTTTTATAGATGGCAAGCCAGGTCCAGAGAGGTCATCTGGGAACTAGAGGCAGGCCCTGGTCGCCCCTGACCTTGGTCCTGTCAGGGGAGGCTGGAGTGGGGTCTAGGTGGGCATGAGGAAGCAAAGGCCAGACTACCAGGGTCTGCCATTGTTTTGAGAGTTTCCAAACCCAGCCTTTACTCCTTCCTGCGGGACCTTAGCAGCTTCCACATTCCATGCCCTTGCCACAATGGAAAAAGAAAGAAAAAAGACAGCGCTGTTTTTTAAAATGGCCTTAATTCTGTGAGCTCCACCTTGGAAACCGTTGTCCATGATGTCACAGGCCCTGAGGGGCTGGGTCCAGGGTCTACACTCTTTCCAAAGCTATGTAAGTGCCACAGATAGACAATGGCTCTGTCGGCAAGCCTGGGCCCAGATCCCCGAGCCTGGATGGAGCCAGGCTCCTGACAGGATGTGCCCTGCAGTGCACCTGGCTCTGTTGTCCAGAGGTCTCTGCCATCCACCTCTCCCGGGATCTATGGCTGACCACGGGGTAAGCACTCTGAACTGCATCTGTCCATGGGAGAGCGGAGGCTTGGAGTGGTATAGTGCCCTGCCCATGGTCACTCACACAGGTAGGGAGCGATGGCCTTGGCCTCAAACCCTGTCCTCTGATTCTAAATTCGATGGTCTACTTAAGAAGAGAGGTATGGTTCTGGCCCAAGAGAAGGTGACAGCCTGAGACTGACTGTGGGGAAACCACTTGATCAAACCTTGGACACCGTTGAAGAAACCAAGGTTCAGAGATGGGAAGGGACTGGTCCAAGGTCACACAGCCAATCCACAGCCCAGGCAATGCAGTCTGGATACAGTCTCTAGAACTCTGGCCTGGAGTATTTCCTACAATATCCTGCTCTTAAACAGTTCCATTCGGGCGGAAGCTCTGCTGTTCTGGAAGGGACGCCAGGCCTTCCCAGGATCCGGTCTAAGGCTGTCTTCCAGGATCTGCTGTCAAGGCTTACTCCTCAGGGAACAGCTGTTGGCAAAGAGAGGCGAGATATTGATTATGGCTGGGGTTAGGGGGAGGGTGGCTTGGGAGGGATGGGAGGAGTAGGGAGAGAAAAGGGACGGGGAATGGCAGTGGACGTTTCTCTGAACAACCACAGGCATGTTTATTTGTGGATACTGCGTATCTGTATTTTCTGATTTCTCTAGAATTAATTGCTCCACTTTGAAAGTGATAAACAGTTTAATGAGGAACGGTCTGGGAATCCAGGGTAGTGTGGACGGGCTGTGTGAACTTGGGCAGGTCTCCGGCCCCACGCTGGATGTTTCTTAGACATGCTGGTGCTCAGGTTGCCCAGTGAGAGGGCAAGGAGTCGTGTGCAAGCCCAGTGTCATCCGGAAGGTCAAGGATGTTGTCTGAGACACATGCCCATCCCAGGGTTCACAGTGGGCCTCCCTGCCCGGAGTGAGATGGCTCTTCAGGCTTCACCGAGGTCTGCGTGAAGCACCTCTCGAAGTGTCAGAGAGCCTCTGTGTCAGGCCACAGAGACCAGGCTACCAGGAGGGAAGAAGACTGGGGAGGGGACACAACCATTCCTGTCAGTGGGAGGGAAGGCTGCTGGTGTCCCCAGGAAGTGCTGGGTGGAGGCACCCTCCTGAATGACCCAGTTAGGCTAGCTTGTCTCTGGTTGTCTGCAGAAAGGTCAGTGTCAGGATCTGCCAGGTGAGGGTCCTCCAGGCTGAGACCTGCCGCCCAGTGAAAGTGTTACATCATTTCAATATGTGTGCAGTGCTTAGAACAGCGCCTGGCACAAAGTAAGTGGATAATAAAAACTGCCCAGCGAGAGTTAGCTGGTGCCTCTGGATAGCAGGGTGGGGCCATGAGTGCAGGAAGGGAGGGGCGCCACATCCTGGCCCATCAGCCTGGTGGGGCCCTGTCCCTGGAAGGCAGCCCCCGCTCCCACTGACCTTCTTGCCCTGATCTGCAGGACTATCTGTGTCACTCATGAGCACTGAGGGAGCACCTGGTTGGCTGTTCTGAGCTGTGGTGTCACTTTCTGATTTCCCCCGCCTGGCTCCCCTCTGATTTCCAGGACTGAGAGAGGGGTCACAGCTCCCCACATTTCCCCTCCCACCCCCTGTCCCCTATCCCTCACCTCCCACCAGCACTGGGCTGAACCTCAGAGGCCAGGAGCTCCAGGTTGGGCTGGGACCCCGGAGTGTCAGGGCTGGAAGGCCCTCAGTCTGAGCCTTGTCCACTGCTTCTCCAATGATGCACACGTGGGGAAACTGAGGCCCAAAGAGGAAGCCCTCCCCCACCCCTTTGTATAGCCAGTGGGTCAGTGGCTGTTCCTCCTGCCTCCTCTGCTCCCCGGGGGTTCCCAGAGGCAGCTGTGAGACCGTGTTTCCCCTCCCCCCTCATGGCCACACCTCACCTGGTCTTCGTTTGCTCGGAGGCTCTGTCTGGGGTAATTCTCGCCAAGCGGGGTCAGCCCCCTGGGAGCAGGCCGCTAACGAGCTTCAGATGTCCGGCCAGACTTGGCCTCACGGCGGGCGGATGCTAGAGGCTCTGGTTGGTGGAGGCCGCCTGGCCCGTGGGGATAGGCGGAGGGGACTCCGCCTCTCCTGCCCAGGTTCCCCAACTCCTGACTTGGACTGGACACAGCAGGTGCCAGTGTTTAACCCCCAAAGCCCCGGCCACGATAGCCGTTTCATGATCTGAAGAAGGACAAGGAGACTGGAAGACAGATGCATTTTCATCATTCGGGAGCTATTTCTTCTTTTCTCAAAACTTTTCTGGTGTTTCTACTGAGGTAGCAGCAGGGAGGCGAAAGAGAGAGGGACAAGCTGTGTGTTGATAGCCAGCCATGTATACCTGGGACTGGACACAAATGTCATCTTCTCCCATCCTCACAGGAACACTTCACAGATGAGGAGACAGAGGCTCAGAGAGGCGAGGTGAGCTGCCCAAGATCACACAGCCCCTGAGTGACCAAACTGAGGTTCCAGTCCACCTTGTCAGGGCCCATGGTGTGCCCTGCAACAAGCTGGGGTGTTTCCAGAAGAGAAGAACGGTAGCTTGTGGTCTCAAAGCTTTGTGAACGGTGAGGGCCCATGCCGGCTCTGGATTTTGGACGCTGAGGCTGCCATTGCAGCTGACTCACTCCACAATCTCAATAAGACAGTGGACGTCAGGGAGCATCTTCTCAAGGTCAGGTGAGGTACGACTCATCTAATCACCACCATCCCATTCTCAGCGACACCTAGAATATGTCCTGGGGGCCTGGTCCCCTGCTGGGGACTTTCTGTCACTCATTAGCTGTAAAGAGCTTGGATTCTTGAACTCTGCTAGCTACTTGCTTTGTGACCCTGGCCGAGTTACTCTCCCTCTCTGTGCCTACACTTCCTCTGTGAAATGGGGCCAACGTTAGCACCAATCTCATAGTATTGTTGTGAAATTAGATGAATGAATATTTGTAAGGAGCTTAGAGGAATGACCCTCACTGCATGCACACCCAGCATGTGGTTAGCTAATATTGGGCTCAACCTTGTGAGATGGGTATTGTTCTTTTCGTCAAAGAACAGATGTGGAAACTGAGGTAGAGCTTCTCCAACTGAGTGTGCCACAGAACCACCTGGAGAGTCTGTTACGATCCTGAGGGCCAGGCCCCACTCCAGAGTTTCTGGGTTAGTAAGTCTGCGTCGGGGCCTGAGAGAGTGCATTTCTAGCATGCTCCCAGGTCATGCTGGCGCTGCTGGGGTGGTGCCCACACGTGGAGGTCCACTGCTCCAGTGTGCCAGGGCCAGCTAGGACAGCAATCGTAGCGGCTCAATAAGTGACTGGGTGGGTGAGCGAGTGACTGAGCAGGGAAGATGCTGGGCTAGGCAGAGCCCTCAGGCTGCGGCTCATCCCTTCACTTCTTCCTTGAACCTGAGTTGGCCAGATCACCACCACACTGTCCCCCACACCCCATGGCAGAGGGCAGCGTGCTTGCGGCGGCCACGGCTGCATAAAGGGGCCTGTGTTCGGGCTGCTCACCTCCCACTGTGCGCCCGGTGGTTTTCTATTTCAGTTGCTGTAAAAATATCACCTTTGATCTCAGCTTGTGGCTCTTAAAAAAAAAAGGAGAAACCACCAACAGGCTGGGTTTTCATTCTCCTGGCCCCTCCCCATGCTCACCTCAGCCCGGCTCCCCCCACCCCTGCTCCCCCAGGTCACCAGCCATCCAGGACCTGCTGGCCCTGATCTCTTGGCGTGTGGCCCCAGGTCCCCACGTAGAAACGGGACTGCCTTGTCCCCTCCTCCGCCTTTCTCTGCTCCTTCCCTTCTGCTCCAAGATACCCTGCTTGGCTGGGCCCAGGCCGCCCCTTTAGCCTGTCAAGTGCATGGTATCCATCACAGCCTTGCATCTGGGAAGTCTTGAGTCCTCCCCAGAGTGGAGTGAGAACAGCAAGAAGGACCTAAATATTTACATCATGCCATCTACTCAGAGAGCCCACAGCAGCCTAGGCTGCTTGCAGGACTGGCCTTCAGACTGATGATCCCAATATCCCACTCCCAGCTCAGCAGGCATCCAGGCAACCTTCTCTCTCTGCTCCCAACACACACATACACACACACATGCTAATACACACTCACATGTTTGCACACACTCACACACACTTACCTTTTCTCTCAGCAAACTCTGGGGAGATTCGAGCGCAGGCGACCCTCCTGGGCGGGTCTAGATTGCTCTAGCCTCTGCTTTGGCTTCCCAAGATACTCTTTTTCTTTTCTTTCTTTCTTTTTTTCTGAGTCGAGGTCTCACGCTGTCGCCCAGGGTGGAGTGCAGTGGTACAACCACAGTTCATCTTAGCCACGACCTCCTGGGCTCAGGTGATCCTGCTGCCTCAGTCTCCTGAGTAGTTGGGACTACAGGTGCGCGCTATCACACCCAGCTAATTTTTTTTTTTCTTCACATTTGTAGAGACAAGACCTCTCGCTATGTTGCCCAGGCTGGTCTCGAATACCTGGGCTCCTGTCTCAGCTTCCCAAAATGCTGGGATTCCAGGCATGAGGCACCACGCCCAGCCTCCCAAAACATTCTTGAGCCCTTCTGGTTAGAAAGTCACCGTCTCACCTAATGGAGCCTTTCTTACCCGGCCACTCCTCTGTCTAGCAAGGTCATCTCCAGGGGTCCCAGCTTGGGCAGAGGGGCTAGAGAATCCCACTACCTCCCTAGAAAAGTCTAGGCTGACAGGCATCTTGTGCTAATGGGGAGGGCAGGTAAGCCTTGAGCCTCTGACTCACACCAGGCTTTGAGCTGTTGTGACTATCTTCTGGCTTTAGGTTTTAAAGAAAGATAAAATACCACTCACTCAACAAACACTTCTCCAAAGGTCATCTGCATCTGGCCCTAGGCTGACAAGGCCACTGCCCCTCCTCGGGGAGCCCCCTCTCACACCCCTGCGGGTGGAGACACAGATGAGTGCAGGGGTCAGACAACCAGGTAACAGGGAGAGCAGGGCCTGGGGGTCCTTGGAGGAGGGCCTACCTGGAGGAGAAACTGATGGGACAGAAACTGCAAGACTGGGAATCTGCAGGAAGCTGGGAGAATCCTCAGCCAAGGGCAGCTTTGAATGGAACCAGGGCTGGGGCGTCCAAGGTGGAGGGAGGAGGGCCCCGGAGGGGTGAGAGGGGAGAGGTCAGGCCTCAGAGAGCCCAGGTGGCAGGGCCTGGGGAGCCATTGCAGGGTCTGAAGAGACGGGCTGTGGGACTGTCCAGGAGGAAAGCCTGTCTGGGGGCATGAAGGGCCTAGGCAGAGGACGTCAGGTCCTGGGTGTGTGTCCAGGCCACAACCTGGTTTAGCAGCAACCACAGTCTGCCAGAGTCCCAGACGGAACTCCCTGCAGACCAGCCCACAGTCCTGGGCTAGGCAGAGGGCGCAGTCCGTGCCGCGGCCACTGGGCAGGGGGTTCAGGAGGCAGACCTGACTCATCCGTGTCCCCAGGGCCCAGCCCAGGGTTGACGCCAGTGGAAGTGTGCTGTGGCGTCAAAGAAGGCTTACAGATGCTTCCAGCAGACGGACTTGAGGCATTTCTTCCTGGGGCACATCCTCAGGGTTGAGAATCAGGAAATGTGGGCTAAAGCCAGTTCCCGAAGGCGAGGGACACAGCTGTAAGGAGTCTGGGGGTCACTGAGGCTTTGCAGTCTCAGTTTCCCCTTCTCGAAGTCAGGAGGGGAGAGAGGGGGAGAGAGGGAGGGAGAGAGAGAGAGAGAGAGAGAGAGAGAGAGAGAGAGAGAGAGAGAGAGATTGCTTTAGATATAGACCATCTACTGACCGGAATTTAGAAGTTTTTGCTTAGAAATGAAAGTATAGGCGCATAGTCCTTTCTAGTTGTTTATTTTCTTATGAGTCTTTT